>NW_027590446.1:0-92500 GCF_964213995.1 Mustelus asterias
GGACCTGGGCGTGCAGGTCCACAGTTCCCTAAAAGTGGCAGCCACAGGTGGTTAAGGTGGTTACGAAGGCATGCTTGCCGTCATCGACCGGGACGTTGAGTACAAGAGTTGGGAAATCATGTTGCGGCTATATAACACCTTGGTTAGGCCGCATTTGGAGTATTGCGTGCAGTTCTGGTCACCACACTACCAGGAGGAAGCTTTGGAGAGAGTGCAGAGAAGGGTCACCAGGATGTTGGCCTGGTCTCGAGGGTGTCGGCTATGAGGAGAGGTTGGATAAACTGGGATTGTTTCCACTGGAAAGACGGAGGCTGAGGGGAGACCTGGTCTACAAAATGATGAGAGGCACAGACAGGGTGGATAGTCAGAGGCTTTTCCCCCAGGGTGGAAGCCTCAATTACAAGGGGGGGAGGCACAGGTTCAAGGGGGAAAGTTTAAGGGAGATGTGCGGGGGGAAGTTTTTCACGCAGAGAGTGGTGGGTGCCTGGAACGCGCTGCCAGAGGAGGTGGTGGAAGCGGGGACGTTAGTTACATTCAAGGTGTATCTTGATAGACACATAAACAGAGGGATAGGACCTGCGATGGACGCAGTGGGCCGAAGGGCCTGTTGCTGGGTGTATTCTTTCATCGTGACTTGTGAGATCTTCTTTGCCCTCTTCCCAGTTTAATAGCATCCTTCCTGCGGCAGGGAAAGCAGATTTGTCCGCAGTACTCCAAATGTGACCGCACCAATGTCTTGTCTGGTTGTAACATGACGTCGCAACTCCTGTACCGATGACGGCAAGTGAGCCAAAAACTTTCCTCACCGCCCTGTCCACCCGCTTTCAAGGGACTGAAACCGCGCCCAGGCCTCTCCGCGTCCTCCTCGCAGCTCACCCTCCCGCCCAACATTGCGCCCGCCATCGACAAACCTGACCTCCTGACCCGCGTCCTGTCTTCCAGGGAGTTGTTGAGGGATGAGACTTACTTCGCCGTGCCGTCCGTTATTGAGGGGCTGAGCAGCAAGGGCGTCCTCACCACCGAGCTGGCCCCTGGCTTCCCGCTGGACAAGGCCGAGGGACTGGACCAAGAGACCCGGAACGAGGTAAAGGGAGATCCCGTCTGGGATCGCGGGGACGCCTCCAGCCGGTTCCTCTGCCGATCAGTTAGATGCGTCTATGGGGCCTGACCGCGTTACCCATAAAGAGTCAATGGATAGAGTTGTCGAATGACGGAGAGGCCATTCAGGCCAGCATCCCTGTACTATCTCTTTGAAAGGGCCGTCCAATGAGTCCTGCTTATAGATTCAAAGAATTCCTACAGTGCGGAAGGAGGCCATTCGGCCCATCGAGTCTGCACCGACTGCAATCCCACCCAGGCCCTCTCCCCATAATCACACATATCTACCCTGCTAATCCTCCTGACACTAAGGGGCAATTTAGCATGGCCAATCCCCCTAACCTACACATCTTTGGACACTAAGGGGGCAATTTAGCATGGCCAATCCACCTAACCTGCACATCTTTGGACACTAAGGGACAATTTAGCCAATCCACCTAACTCGCACATCTTTGGACACCAAGGGACAATTTAGCATGGCCAATCCACCTAACCTGCACATCGTTGGACATTAAGGGGCAATTTAGCATGGCCAATCCACCTAACCTACACATCTTTGGACACTAAGGGACAATTTAGCATGGCCAATCCACCTAACCTACACATCTTTGGACACTAACGGACAATTTAGCATGGCCAATCCACCTAACCTGCACATCGTTGGACATTAAGGGGCAATTTAGCATGGCCAATCCACCTAACCTGCACATCTTTGGACACTAAGGGGCAATTTAGCATGGCCAATCCACCTAACCTGCACATCGTTGGACATTAAGGGGCAATTTAGCATGGCCAATCCACCTACCCTACACATCTTTGGACACTAAGGGGGGCAATTTAGCATGGCCAATCCACCTAACCCACACATCTTTGGACACTAAGGGACAATTTAGCATGGCCAATACACCTAACCTACACATCTTTGGACACTAAGGGACAATTTAGCATGGCCAATCCACCTAACCTACACATCTTTGGACACTAAGGGGCAATTTAGCATGGCCAATCCACCTAACCTACACATCTTTGGACACTAAGGGACAATTTAGCATGGCCAATACACCTAACCTACACATCTTTGGACACTAAGGGACAATTTAGCATGGCCAATCCACCTAACCTGCACATCGTTGGACATTAAGGGGCAATTTAGCATGGCCAATCCACCTACCCTACACATCTTTGGACACTAAGGGGGGCAATTTAGCATGGCCAATCCACCTAACCCACACATCTTTGGACACTAAGGGACAATTTAGCATGGCCAATCCACCTAACCTACACATCTTTGGACACTAAGGGACAATTTAGCATGGCCAATCCACCTAACCTGCACATCTTTGGACACTAAGGGACAATTTAGCATGGCCAATCCACCTAACCTACACATCTTTGGACACTACGGGGTCAACTTAGCATGGCCAATCCACCTAACCTGCACATCTTTGGACACTAAGGGGCAATTTAGCATGGCCAATCCACCTAACCTGCACATCTTTGGACACTAAGGGGCAATTTAGCATGGCCAATCCACCTAACCTGCACATCTTTGGACACTAAGGGGGCAATTTAGCACGGCCAATCCACCTAACCTGCACATCTTTGGACACTAAGGGGGCAATTTAGCATGGCCAATCCACCTAACCTGCACATCTTTGGAAACTGTTGCCTCTTATCTGCTGCAGTCTGTTTTAACCCTTATACGATGGACAAATAACCACGAGTAGACGTCTTGTTAGTACAACCAATATTTATTTAAACCCACACAACCAATAATCAGCCACCCAACCAACAATAAGTTATCTGACAGAAAATACTAATGTTCAAGTCCAATACGAGACCTTGACTTAACTTTGCGTGACTGGCAAGTACCAATGCAGATATTGGCCTTTATCTGTGCGCTGGTCTCAGTCATTCACTGCGTGGTCTGGTCCTTTGGTCTGGCCTGGCACTCTGGCTCTGGTCTTCCTTCCTTCCTACTCGGGTGTGATGGCTCTCCTCGTGCTGGCCGTCGCTGGCAACAGTCACCGGTGTTGTAGCTCGTTCGTGGGTTCAGAGAGAGAGAGAGAGAGAGAGCGCGAGAGAGAGAGAGCGAGACAGAGAGAGAGAGACAGAGAGAGCGAGAGAGAGATTCTTCTGTTGCAGCAGCTTTTATCCCTCCCTGGTTTTGAGTCCTTTTGGGCGGTCTCCTGATTCTTGTCAATCAATCGATCAGGACTTGATCACCCTGATTGATAAGAGTCCAATCAGGTGCCGACACACCGATCTCTGGATGTGTCCCCAACGGCCATGCCCGTAGGTGCTGGAGGCACATAGAGTTCACACCTTCCCCCCAAACAAGGGGTCACGTGTCTGGTACACAACCCAGTGTGACCAGAAAGTCTCTTTGATCCTGGAGATGACCCATTTCCTGTGGATTCACACGTCCGGGTTGCAGCCGGTTTGTCTTTTAAGCTGCAGCCGGGCATTTCAGTTCTTGCCCAATTGCCCCAGAGTGCTTTGCAAATCGCCATTTTAGATGGCCCCGTTTGGCCACAACATCAAGGGGCCAGAGAGGTGCAGGTGGGGTGAATTGGCCATGGTAAATTGCTCCTTGGCCAATCCACCCTAACCCGCACGTCTTTCGGACTGTGGGAGGAAACCGGAGCACCCGGAGGAAACCCACACAGACATGGGGAGAATGTGCAAACTCCACACAGACAGTGACCCAAGGCTGGAATCGAACCCGGGTCCCTGGCGCTGTGAGGCAGCAGTGCTCACCACTGTGTCGCTCTGCTGCCTCTATTGCTTTGCCACCTGTCTTTGTCTCATTATTGAGCCCCAGTGGTCTATGCTTAACCTTTTGGCCTCTCTGTCTCTCTCTCTCTCTGTCTCTCCCTCTCTCTCTCTGTCTCTATCTATCTCTCTCTCTCTCTGTCGCTCTCTTTCTCTCTCTCTCTCTCTGCCTCTCTCTCTCTCTTCTCTGTCTCTCTCTGCATCTCCCTCTATCTATCTCTCTCTCTCTCTGTCGCTCTTTCTCTCTCTGTCGCTCTCTTTCTCTCTCTGTTTCCCTCTCTCTCTATCTCTCTCTCTCTCGCTCTCGCTCTCTCTCTCTCTGTCTCTGTCTCTGTCTCTCTCTCTGTCTCTCTGTCTGTCTCTGTCTCCCTCTGTCTCTCTCTCTCTGTCTCTCTCTCTGTCTCTGTCTCTCTCCCTCTCTGTCTGTCTCTCTCTCTCTGTCGCTCTGTCTCTGTCTCTCTGTCTCTCTCTCTCTGCATCTCTCTCTATCTATCTCTCTCTCTCTCGCTCTTTCTCTCTCTGTCGCTCTCTTTCTCTCTCTGTTTCCCTCTCTCTCTATCTCTCTCTCTCTCTCTCGCTCTCGCTCTCTCTCTCTCTGTCTCTCTGTCTCTGTCTCTCTCTCTGTCTCTCTCTCTCTGTCTCTCTCTCTCTGTCTCTGTCTCTCTCCCTCTCTGTCTGTCTCTCTCTCTCTGTCGCTCTGTCTCTGTCTCTCTGTCTCTCTCTCTCTGCATCTCTCTCTATCTATCTCTCTCTCTGTCGCTCTCTGTCTCTCTCTGTCCCTCTCTCTCTCTCTATCTCTCTCTCTCTCTGCCCAGATCTGCGCCAACATCCTGAGGCTGTGTCTGCGTGAACTCTTCGAATTCCGGTACATGCAGACTGACCCCAACTGGTCCAATTTCTTCTATGACCCACAGAATAGGCAGGTAAGTCCCACAGCGGTGAGCGCAGTGCCAGCGATGGGAGGGTGGGGAGGTGGGAGAGTGTTCGTGTTAACACTCGGCTCAGGAGGTGCTTTGTCACGTACGCCTAGATCCTAAGTTTGAACATTTGATTTTGACATTCGGGCGAATGTAAGGTTTGTTTTTTGTGGGACATGGGCGTCGCTGGCTGGGCCCAGCATTTATTGCCCATCCCTAGTTGCCCCTTGGAGGGCAGTTGAGAGTCAACCACATTGGCTGTGGCTCTGGAGTCACATGTAGGCCAGACCGGGGTAAGGACGGCAGATTTCCTTCCCTAAAGGGAACCAGATGGGTTTTTCCCACAATGGGTCATCAGTAGATTCTCAATTCCCGATATTTTTTATTGAATTCAAATTCCACCACCTGCCGTGGCGGGGATTCGAACCCGGGTCCCCCAGAACATTAGCTGGGTTTCTGGATTAATAGTCAAGCGATAATACCGCTAGGCCACGGCCTCCCCCTTCTCCAGGTATGATTCGAGTGATCCAGCTTTTATCAAAACACAGTTTATTTAAGAGCACAGTTCGAATATAAAAAAACAAAATAATGTAACTTTTACCAATTATGAACATGATTTTTAACAGCTAGCTTTCTCTGTTGTTCCAACTCAAATGGCGGCGCGGCGGTTCGTACCGTGGGGAGAGGGGAGGATAGGGGGAGGGAGGGGAGGACAGAGGGAGTGGGGAGGGAGAAGGGAGGGGGCAGGGGGAATTTCGGGGAGGGTACGGGAGGAGGGAGGGGGAGGGGCGGGTGAGGAGGACGTCTGGGACGGAGGAAGCTGTTTCTCTGTGTGTGTACATCGTTTCCCCCCCCCCCCTCCAAATCCCCTGCCGACCCCAACTCCACTGCCCTGTTGAGGGTGAGGGAGAGGGAGTGGGGAGAGGGGGTGGGGGAGAGGGTGAGGGAAAGGGTGAGGGGGAAGGAGAGAGGGAGGGGGAGAGGGTGGGAGAGAGGGAAGGGGAGAGGGGGAGAGGGTGGGGGTGATGGGTGGGGGAGAGGGAGAATATTTTCTGGGCGGGGGGGGTTTCGGGGGTGCGTGGGGTGTACAATATCCAGCAACTCTTTGATCAGGTCTCGAACCCTGTGTCTGCTCTCCCCAGGTTTCCCTGCTGGACTTTGGAGCGACGCGGGAATTTGATAGGGCGTTCACAGATGAGTACATCGAGGTAAGCTCACCTTCTGATTTGATTTATTATTGTCACATGTATTGGGAGACAGTGAAAAGTATTGTTTCTTGCGCGCTGTACAGACAAAGCATACCGTTCATAGAGAAGGAAAGGAGAGAGTGCAGAATGTAGTGTTACAGTCATAGCTAGGGTGTAGAGAAAGATCAACTTAATGCGAGGTAGGTCCATTCAAAAGTCTGACAGCAGCAGGGAAGAAGCTGTTCTTGAGTCGGTCGGTACGTGACCTCAGACTTTTGTATCTTTTTCCCGATGGAAGAAGTTGGAAGAGCGAATGTCCAGGGTGCGTGGGGGTCCTTGATTATGCCGGCTGCTTTTCCCGAGGCAGCGGGAAGTGTAGACGGAGTCAATGGATGCGAGGCTGGTTTGCGTGATGGGACTGGGCTACATTCACAACCCTTTGTAGTTTCTTGCGGTCTTTTTCTTGGCTTGGGAGTGTTTGATGGGGACAGTGTAGAGGGAGCTTTACTCTGTATCTAACCCCGTGCTGTACCTGTCCTGGGAGTGTTTGATGGGGGACAGTGTAGAGGGAGCTTTACTCTGTATCTAACCCCGTGCTGTACCTGTCCTGGGAGTGTTTGATGGGGGACAGTGTAGAGGGAGCTTTACTCTGTATCTAACCCCGTGCTGTACCTGTCCTGGGAGTGTTTGATGGGGGACAGTGTAGAGGGAGCTTTACTCTGTATCTAACCCCGTGCTGTACCTGTCCTGGGAGTGTTTGATGGGGGACAGTGTAGAGGGAGCTTTACTCTGTATCTAACACCGTGCTGTACCTGTCCTGGGAGTGTTTGATGGGGGACAGTGGAGAGTGAGCTTTACTCTGTATCTAACCCCATGCTGTACCTGTCCTGGGAGTGTTTGATGGGGACAGTGTAGAGGGAGCTTTACTCTGTATCTAACCCCGTGCTGTACCTGTCCTGGGAGTGTTTGATGGGGACAGTGTAGAGGAAGCTTCACTCTGTATCTAACCCCATGCTGTACCTGTCCTGGGAGTGTTTGATGGGGGCAGTGTAGAGGGAGCTTTACTCTGTATCTAACCCCGTGCTGTACCTGTCCTGGGAGTTTTTGATGGGGGACAGTGTAGAGGGAGCTTTACTCTGTATCTAACCCCGTGCTGTACCTGTCCTGGGAGTGTTTGATGGGGGCAGTGCAGAGGGAGCTTTACTCTGTATCTAACCCCGTGCTGTACCTGTCCTGGGAGTGTTTGATGGGGGCAGTGCAGAGGGAGCTTTACTCTGTATCTAACCCCGTGCTGTACCTGTCCTGGGAGTGTTTGATGGGGGACAGTGTAGAGGGAGCTTTACTCTGTGTCGAACCCCGTGCTGTACCTGTCCTGGGAGTGTTTGATGGGGACAGTGTAGAGGGAGCTTTACTCTGTATCTAACCCCGTGCTGTACCTGTCCTGGGAGTGTTTGATGGGGACAGTGTCGAGGGAGCTTTACTCTGTATCTAACCCCGTGCTGTATCTGTCCTGGGAGTGTTTGATGGGGGACAGTGCAGAGGGAGCTTTACTCCTTTCTAACCCCGTGCTGTACCTGTCCTGGGAGTGTTTGATGGCGGACAGTGCAGAGGGAGCTTTACTCTGTATCTAACCCCGTGCTGTACCTGTCCTGGGAATGTTTGATGGGGGACAATGTAGAGGGAGCTTTACTCTGTATCTAACCCCGTGCTGTACCTGTCCTGGGAGTGTTTGATGGGGGACAGTGTAGAGGGAGCTTTACTCTGTATCTAACCCCGTGCTGTACCTGTCCTGGGAGTGTTTGATGGGGACAGTGTAGAGGAAGCTTTACTCTGTATCTAACCCCGTGCTGTACCTGTCCTGGGAGTGTTTGATGGGGACAGTGTAGAAGGAGCTTTACTCTGTATCTAACCCCGTGCTGTACCTGTCCTGGGAATGTTTGATGGGGGACAGTGTAGAGGGAGCTTTGCTCTGTATCTAACCCCGTGCTGTACCTGTCCTGGGAGTGTTTGATGGGGGCAGTGCAGAGGGAGCTTTACTCTGTATCTAACCCCGTGCTGTACCTGTCCTGGGAGTGTTTGATGGGGACAGTGTGGAGGGAACTTTACTCTGTATCTAACTCCATGCTGTACCTGTCCTGGGAGTGTTTGATGGGGACAGTGTAGAGGGAGCTTTACTCTGTATCTAACTCCGTGCTGTACCTGTCCTGGGAGTGTTTGATGGGGACAGTGCAGAGGGAGCTTTACTCTGTATCTACCCCGTGCTGTACCTGTCCTGGGAGTGTTTGATGGGGACAGTGTAGAGGGAGCTTTACTCTGTATCTAACTCCGTGCTGTACCTTTCCTGGGAGTGTTTGATGGGGGACAGTGTAGAGGGAGCTTTACTCTGTATCTAACCCCGTGCTGTACCTGTCCTGGGAGTGTTTGATGGGGGACAGTGTAGAGGGAGCTTTACTCTGTATCTAACCCCGTGCTGTACCTGTCCTGGGAGTGTTTGATGGGGACAGTGTAGAGGGAGCTTTACTCTGTATCTAACCCCGTGCTGTACCTGTCCTGGGAGTGTTTGATGGGGGACAGTGTAGAGGGAGCTTTACTCTGTATCTAACCCCGTGCTGTACCTGTCCTGGGAGTGTTTGATGGGGGACAGTGCAGAGGGAGCTTTACTCTGTATCTAACCCCGTGCTGTACCTGTCCTGGGAGTGTTTGATGGGGGCAGTGCAGAGGGAGCTTTACTCTGTATCTAACCCCGTGCTGTATCTGTCCTGGGAGTGTTTGATGGGGGACAGTGCAGAGGGAGCTTTACTCTGTATCTAACCCCTTGCTGTACCTGTCCTGGGAGTGTTTGATGGGGACAGTGTAGAGGGAGCTTTACTCTGTATCTAACCCCGTGCTGTACCTGTCCTGGGAGTGTTTGATGGGGGCAGTGCAGAGGGAGCTTTACTCTGTATCTAACCCCGTGCTGTACCTGTCCTGGGAGTGTTTGATGGGGGCAGTGCAGAGGGAGCTTTACTCTGTATCTAACCCCGTGCTGTACCTGTGCTGGGAGTGTTTGATGGGGGACAGTGTAGAGGGAGCTTTACTCTGTATCTAACCCTGTGCTGTACCTGTCCTGGGAGTGTTTGATGGGGACAGTGTAGAGGGAGCTTTACTCTGTATCTAACCCCGTGCGGTACCTGTCCTGGGAGTGTTTGATGGGGACAGTGTAGAGGGAGCTTTACTCTGTATCTAACCCCGTGCTGTACCTGTCCTGGGAGTGTTTGATGGGGGACAGTGTAGAGGGAGCTTTACTCTGTATCTAACCCCGTGCTGTACCTGTCCTGGGAGTGTTTGATGGGGGCAGTGCAGAGGGAGCTTTACTCTGTATCTAACCCCGTGCTGTACCTGTCCTGGGAGTGTTTGATGGGGACAGTGTAGAGGGAGCTTTACTCTGTATCTAACCCCGTGCTGTACCTGTCCTGGGAGTGTTTGATGGGGGACAGTGTAGAGGGAGCTTTACTCTGTATCTAACCCCGTGCTGTACCTGTCCTGGGAGTGTTTGATGGGGGACAGTGTAGAGGGAGCTTTACTCTGTATCTAACCCCGTGCTGTACCTGTCCTGGGAGTGTTTGATGGGGGACAGTGTAGAGGGAGCTTTACTCTGTATCTAACCCCGTGCTGTACCTGTCCTGGGAGTGTTTGATGGGGGACAGTGTAGAGGGAGCTGGTATCTGTGTGGGTTGAAACAGTCTCGGAGTTTGGTGATTAATTGTGAATTTGTCTGTCTGTCAGGTGATTCGATCTGCAGCGGAGTGTGATCGCGAGTCAGTTCTGCGGAAATCTATTGAGCTCAAATTGCTCACTGGGTATGAGACCAAGGTGAGTGTGGTATCGTAGCTCCAGTTACACCCAGAGCCAAGAGACTGCCGTCAATCAGGGCAGATCCGGAGTGGGACCCGGACCAGGCCTGGGGTGGGACCCGAACTGACCTGGACCCAGACTGGACCCAGAGTCAGAATAGACTCTGAGCCGGAACTGGGAGTCAGACGCATGGTCAGACGGGGTCCGACATGAGGTCAGAAGTGGGGTCAGAAGGGATCAGATGTTAGGTCAGTCGTGGGGTCAGACGCGGGGACAGACGCGGGGTGAGTCGCAGGGTGAGTCGCGGGGTCAGAGGCGGGGTGAGTCGCGGGGTCAGAGGCGGGGTGAGACGCGGGGTGTGTCGCGGGGTCAGAGGCGGGGTAGGTCGCGGGGTCAGAGACGGGGTGAGTCGCCGGGTGAGTCGCGGGGTCCGAGGCGGGGTGTGTCACGGGGTCAGATGCGGGGTGTGTCGCGGGGTCAGAGGCGGGGTCGGTCGCGGGGTCAGAGGCGGGGTGGGTCACAGGGTGTGTCGCGGGGTGAGTCGTGGGGTCAGAGGCGGGGTCAGAGGCGGGGTCAGAGGCGGGGTGAGTCGCGGGATCAGAGGCGGGGTCAGAGGCGGGGTCAGAGGCGGGGTGAGTCGTGGGATCAGAGGCGGGGTGAGTCGTGGGGTCAGAGGCGGGGTCAGAGGCGGGGTCAGAGGCGGGGTGAGTCGTGGGGTCAGAGGCGGGGTCAGAGGCGGGGTCAGAGGCGGGGTGAGTCGCAGGATCAGAGGCGGGGTCAGAGGCGGGGTCAGAGGCGGGGTGAGTCGCGGGATCAGAGGCGGGTTGAGTCGTGGGGTCAGAGGCGGGGTCAGAGGCGGGGTGAGTCGCGGGATCAGAGGCGGGGTGAGTCGTGGGGTCAGAGGCGGGGTCAGAGACGGGGTCAGAGGCGGGGTCAGAGGCGGGGTGAGTCGGGTCAGAGGCGGGGTGAGTCGGGTCAGAGGCGGGGTGAGTCGTGGGGTCAGAGGCGGGGTCAGAGGCGGGGTGAGTCGCGGGATCAGAGGCGGGGTGAGTCGCGGGATCAGAGGCGGGGTGAGTCGTGGGGTCAGAGGCGGGGTCAGAGGCGGGGTGTGTCGCGGGGTTAGAGGCGGGGTGAGTCGTGGGGTCAGAGGCGGGGTGAGTCGCGGGGTCAGAGGCGGGGGCAGAGGCGGGGTGAGTCGCGGGGTCAGAGGCAGGGTGAGTCGCGGGGTCAGAGGCGGGGTCAGAGGCAGGGTGAGTCGCGGGGTCAGAGGCGGGGTCAGAGGCGGGGTCAGAGGCAGGGTGAGTCGCGGGGTCAGAGGCGGGGTCAGAGGCGGGGTGAGTCGCGGGGTCAGAGGCGGGGTCAGAGGCGGGGTGAGTCGTGGAGTCAGAGGCGGGGTGAGTCGTGGGGTCAGAGGCGGGGTGTGTCGCAGGGTCAGAAGCGGGGTCAGAGGCGGGGTGTGTCGCGGGGTTAGAGGCGGGGTGAGTCGCGGGGTCAGAGGCAGGGTGAGTCGCGGGGTCAGAGGCGGGGTCAGAGGCAGGGTGAGTCGCGGGGTCAGAGGCGGGGTCAGAGGCGGGGTCAGAGGCAGGGTGAGTCGCGGGGTCAGAGGCGGGGTCAGAGGCGGGGTGAGTCGCGGGGTCAGAGGCGGGGTCAGAGGCGGGGTGAGTCGTGGAGTCAGAGGCGGGGTGAGTCGTGGGGTCAGAGGCGGGGTGTGTCGCAGGGTCAGAAGCGGGGTCAGAGGCGGGGTGTGTCGCGGGGTTAGAGGCGGGGTGAGTCGCGGGGTCAGAGGCGGGGGCAGAGGCTGGGTGAGTCGCGGGGTCAGAGGCGGGGTCAGAGGCAGGGTGAGTCGCGGGGTCAGAGGCGGGGTCAGAGGCGGGGTGAGTCGTGGGGTCAGAGGCGGGGTGTGTCGTGGGGTCAGAGGCGGGGTCAGAGGCGGGGTGTGTCGCGGGGTCAGAGGCGGGGTGAGTCGCGGGGTGGGGCACGGGGTCAGAGGCGGGGTCAGAAGCGGGGTCAGAGGCGGGGTGAGTCGTGGGGTCAGAGGTGGGGTCAGAGGCGGGGTGTGTCGCGGGGTCAGAGGCGGGGTGTGTCGCGGGGTCAGAGGCGGGGTGTGTCGCGGGGTCAGAGGCGGGGTCAGAGGCAGGGTGAGTCGCGGGGTCAGAGGTGGGGTCAGAGGCGGGGTGAGTCGTGGGGTCAGAGGCGGGGTGTGTCGTGGGGTCAGAGGCGGGGTGAGTCGCGGGGTGGGGCACGGGGTGTGTCGCGGGGTCAGAGGCGGGGTCAGAGGCGGGGTCAGAGGCGGTGTGAGTCGTGGGGTCAGAGGTGGGGTCAGAGGCGGGGTGTGTCGCGGGGTCAGAGGCGGGGTGTGTCGCGGGGTCAGAGGCGGGGTGAGTTGCGGGGTGTGCCGCGGGGTCAGAGGCGGGGTCAGAGGTGGGGTGAGTCGCGGGGTCAGATGGGGTCAGGCGGGTGTGTGGACTTGGTTGGGACAATGCGGTGATGCAATGACCTGCGATGTCCCTGAGATACGACATCTGTAACAAGGTGTGGGCGGAGCCCAGGGTAAGTGACCAATCGGAGCCCGGTATGAGTTTGGCTGACCTCCCGGTGACCTTTCCTCTTGTCAGGTGATGAAGGACGCTCACGTTGACGCGGTGATGATCCTGGGCGAAGCTTTCTCCTCCTCGGATCCCTTCGACTTTGGCTCCCAGACCACCACCCGGCGCATCCACGACCTCCTTCCCATCATGCTCCAGCACCGGCTGACCCCGCCCCCTGAGGAGACCTACTCCCTGCACCGCAAGATGGCCGGCTCCTTCCTCGTCTGCTCCAAGCTGAAGGCCCGCATCGCCTGCAAGGCCATGTTCGAGGAGGCCTACGACCGATACTGGGGCGGGCCGGGGGTCGGGAGGGCGGAGGTCAGAGGTTAACCGGGGTCAACGTGTACCTGGCGGAATGAGGCGACCCCTTTTCTTACTGCTCGTGGCTCCCTCCTCCTCTCCCATCTCAATTCAATTGCATCCAGACCACCGATGAGTGACGGCTGTGCGTCCAAAGACAACTGAGTCTCCAAGCCAAGAGTTGGCCAATAACAGCACTTAGAATACTTCCCATCCTCTGGAATTAAACTTGATGACCCCAGCCCCTTCAGTCCCCTGTGCTTGTTGCAAATGTAGACCTTCTCACTGACTGTGATTGTGCAGGGAATGGGATCATGGGATCGACACATGCCAACCTTGCCCACACTCAAATTCCAGACTTTTCACACTTTACTTTCCTCATCACAGTGAGGGAAAGGGGTTTGGGTCCATTGGGATTGTGTACAATGGGGGTGAATGGGAAGGGGTTTGGGTCCATTGGGATTGTGTACAATGGGAGTGAATGGGAAGGGGTTTGGGTCCATTGGGATTGTGTACAATGGGGGTGAATGGGAAGGGGTTTGTGTCCATTGGGATTCTGTACAATGGGGGTGAATGGGAAGGGGTTTGTGTCCATTGGGAATGTGTACAATGGGAGTGAATGGGAAGGGGTTTGGGTCCATCGGGATTGTGTACAATGAGAGTGAATGGGAAGGGGTTTGGGTCCATTGGGAATGTGTACAATGGGAGTGAATGGGAAGGGGTTTGGGTCCATTGGGAATGTGTACAATGGGGGTGAATGGGAAGGGGTTTGTGTCCATTGGGAATGCGTACAATGGGAGTGAATGGGAAGGGGTTTGGGTCCATTGGGATTGTGTACAATGGGAGTGAATGGGAAGGGGTTTGGGTCCATTGGGAATGTGTACAATGGGAGTGAATGGGAAGGGGTTTGTGTCCATTGGGAATGTGTACAATGGGAGTGAATGGGAAGGGGTTTGTGTCCATTGGGAATGTGTACAATGGGAGTGAATGGGAAGGGGTTTGGGTCCATTGGGAGTGTGTACAATGGGAGTGAATGGGAAGGGGTTTGGGTCCATTGGGATTATGTACAATGGTGAATGGGAAGGGGTTTGGGTCCATTGGGATTATGTACAATGGGGGTGAATGGGAAGGGGTTTGTGTCCATTGGGAATGTGTACAATGGGAGTGAATGGGAAGGGGTTTGGGTCCATTGGGAATGTGTACAATGGGGGTGAATGGGAAGGGGTTTGTGTCCATTGGGAATGCGTACAATGGGAGTGAATGGGAAGGGGTTTGGGTCCATTGGGATTGTGTACAATGGGAGTGAATGGGAAGGGGTTTGGGTCCATTGGGAATGTGTACAATGGGAGTGAATGGGAAGGGGTTTGTGTCCATTGGGAATGTGTACAATGGGAGTGAATGGGAAGGGGTTTGTGTCCATTGGGAATGTGTACAATGGGAGTGAATGGGAAGGGGTTTGGGTCCATTGGGAGTGTGTACAATGGGAGTGAATGGGAAGGGGTTTGGGTCCATTGGGATTATGTACAATGGTGAATGGGAAGGGGTTTGGGTCCATTGGGATTATGTACAATGGGGGTGAATGGGAAGGGGTTTGGGTCCGTTGGGATTGTGTACAATGGGGGTGAATGGGAAGGGGTTTGGGTCCATTGTGGTTGTGTACAATGGGAGTGAATGGGAAGGGGTTTGGGTCCATTGTGGTTGTGTACAATGGGAGTGAATGGGAAGGGGTTTGGGTCATTGGGAGTGTGTACAATAGAAGTGAATGGGAAGGGGTTTGGGTCATTGGGAGTGTGTACAATGGGAGTGAATGGGAAGGGGTTTGGGTCATTGGGATTGTGTACAATGGGGGGGAAATGGGAAGGGGTTTGGGTCCACTGGGATTGTGTACAATGGGAGTGAATGGGAAGGGGTTTGGGATTGGGATTGTGTCCAATGGTGAATGGGAAGGGGATTGGGATTGTGTCCAATGGTGAATGGGAAGGGGCTCCAGGAGGGTCCGTTGTTTCCTGTGGAGCCTCCCGGCTAGCACCGTTGGCCAAGAGTCACCGACAGCCAATCACGGCAGAGTGTGGCTTTTTACTGCAAGTTGCCAGTTGTCCTATCATAGAAACTAGAAGCAGGAGAGGTCGGTACAGGCTTGGAGGGCCGAAGGGTCTGTTCCTGTGCTGTCATTTTCTTTGTTTTTTGTTCTTTGAGTCGGCCATTCAGCCCCTCCAGCCTGTTCCACCATTCATTTTGATCATGGCTGATCATCCAATTCAATATCCTGATTCCTCCCCCTTCCCCGCCTCCATATCCCTCGATCCCTTTAGCCCCAAGAGCGATATCTAATTTTTTCCTGAAATGTTTTGGCCCCAACTACTTTCTGTGGGAGTGAATTCCACCGCTCTCTGGGTGAAGAAATTTCTCCTCACCTCAGTCCTAAAAGGTTTACCCCTTATCCTCAAACTATGACCCCCTAGTTCTGGACTCCCCCCACCATCGGGAACATTCTTTCTGAATCTACCCTGTCTAACCCTGTTAGGGTTTTATAAGTTTCTACGAGATCCCCTCTCACTCTTCTAAACTCCAGTGAATATAATCCTAACCGACTTAGTCTCTCCTCATATGACAGACCTGCCATCCCAGGAATCAGCCTGGTAAACCTTCGCTGTGCTCCCTCTATAGCAAGGACATCCTTCCTCTGATACCTGGGCGACACGGTGGCAAATGTCTCAGGCGGGTGGTAGACATGACTTGTCTACCTCACAGCGCCATGTCTGAGAAATCTGTTTTTCCTTCGAGGTGTAACTCACAGGGTCGATATGGGGAAAGCAGTCGATGTAATATATTTAGATATTCAACCCACATGCGCAGAGCGCTGGTTATAAGACGGGAAACAAAGAGAGTTGGGATGAACGGGACATTTTTAGGTTGGCTGGGTGTCCCCAGTGGGGTACCGCACCTTTAAAAATCGATACTAAACCGATTAGGACAAGGATGAATGGAGTCCGGAATCCAGTCCACGTGTTTTGATTTGATTTATTATTGTCATACGCATTAGGATGCAGTGAAAAGTATTGTTTCTTGCGCACTGTACAGTCAAAAGCATACCGTTCATAGAGTACATAGGGGAGAAGGAAAGGAGAGGGTGCAGAATGTAGTGTTATAGTCACAGCTAGGGTATAGAGAAAGATCAACTTAATATTGGATTTATTATTGTCACATGTACTGGGATACAGTGAAAAGTATTGTTTCTTGCGCGCTATACAGACAAAGCATACCGTTCATAGAGTACATAGGGGAGAAGGAAAGGAGAGGGTGCAGAATGCAGTGTTACAGTCATAGCTAGGGTGCAGAGAAAGATCAACTTAATATAAGGTAGGTCCATTCAAAAGTCTGACAGCAGCAGGGAAGAAGCTGTTCTTGAGTCGGTCGGTACGTGACCTCAGACTTTTGTATCTTTTTCCCGACGGAAGAAGGTGGAAGAGAGAATGTCCGGGGTGTGTGGGGGTCCTTGATTATGCTGCTGCTTTTCCCCGAGGCAGCGGGAAGTGTAGCCGGAGTCAATGGATGGGAGGCTGGTTTGCGTGATGGGACTGGGCTATGATCACAACCCTTTGTAGTTCCTTGCGGTTTTGGGCAGAGCAGGAGCCCATACCAAGCTGTGATACATCCGGAAAGGATGCTTTCTATGGTGCATCTGTAAAAGTTGGTGAGAGTCGTAGCGGACATGCCAAATTTCTTTAGCCTCCTGAGAAAGTAGAGGCGTTGGTGGGGCTTTCTTAACTATAGTGTCGGCGTGGGGGGGACCAGGACAGGTTGTTGGTGATCTGGACACCTAAAAACTTGAAGCTCTCGACCCTTTCTACTTGATCACCTGAGCAAACTGTCGAAAATGACTAGGAGGACAGGTGCGGAGTCAGGCATCCAGTCGATATGTTTTCCTTGGGTAAATCTCTCCATATCTCTCTCCTCCTCTAAGGCACTCCTTCTGGCTCAGTGACACAGTGGGTTAGCACTGCTGCCTCACAGCGCCAGGGACCCGGGTTCGATTCCCGGCTCGGGTCACTGTCTGTGTGGAGTCTGCACGTTCTCCCAGTGTCTGCGTGGGTTTCCTCCGGGTGCTCCGGTTTCCTCCCACAGTCTGAAAGACGTGCTGGTTAAATGCTAAATTCTCCCTCAGTGTAACCCGAACAGGCGCCGGAGTGTGGCGACTCGGGGATTTTCACAGTAACTTCATTGCGGTGTCAATGTCAGTGACACTAATAAATAAACGTCAAAAGAAACTTCCAAATCTATCTCTCTGATCCCCTCTCCTATTCGCTGCCTGTGTCATAGAATCCCTACAGTGCAGAAGGAGGCCATTCGGCCCATCAAGCCAATCCCACCCAGGCCCTATCCCTGTAACCCCCTGCTAATCCCCCCCTGACACTATGGAGCAATTTAGCATGGCCAATCCACCTAACCTACACATCTTTGGACACTAAGGGGCAATTTAGCATGGCCAATCCACCTAACCCACACATCTTTGGACACTAAGGGGCAATTTAGCATGGCCAATCCACCTAACCCACACATCTTTGGACACTAAGGGGCAATTTAGCATGGCCAATCCACCTAACCTACACATCTTTGGACACTAAGGGGCAATTTAGCACGGCCAATCCACCTAACCTACACATCTTTGGACACTAAGGGGCAATTTAGCATGGCCAATCCACCTAACCCACACATCTTTGGACACTAAGGGGCAATTTAGCATGGCCAATCCACCTAACCTACACATCTTTGGACACTAAGGGGCAATTTAGCATGGCCAATCCACCTAACCCACACATCTTTGGACACTAAGGGGCAATTTAGCATGGCCAATCCACCTAACCTACACATCTTTGGACACTAAGGGGCAATTTAGCATGGCCAATCCACCTAACCCGCACTTTGGGAGAGATCCGGAATGTGTGCCAGGGAGGGTGAAGTAAAGCTCCCGGGAATCACCTCGGGGTGGGATTTTCCCGTGTCGCCTCGGGAATCGTAGCGGGGAGAGGGGGGGGGGGGGTGGAGGCGGGCCATGTAAAGTTCCATTGACCCCGGGCAACACACCCTCCTTGGGTGGTTTTCCGACACTGAAGGCGCCATGTCAATGCAGACCTGTCGTTTCAGATTGGGGGAAATTAAGAGTCGGGAGGGGAGGAAACATCGATGGTTCTCCATCCAATTGAAATTCTTCGTAACGCATTGAATTGAGGATTCTTACACTCCGGGATGGGATTCTGATCATTGGCAGAGATCTCTGATGTTGCTTCCGTTTGTTGGTGTAACATTAAAAGTCAGTGCTCACAATGTGTGCCCAAGTGTTTTGTTTTTGGGACCCGATGGGTTGACCTCATCGAGGCCAGGCCGAGCCAGACCATAATATCCGATCCCTCCAGCCTCCTTCACGAAGGGTTCAGCCTTGTCAACTCCCTATTCGCCGACGATGCCTCCCAAGGTGAGTGTGGTACTTGTAGATCAAAGGAACAGGTGGAGGCCATTCAGCCCATCAAGCCTGCTCCACCATTCATTATCATCCTGTCCGATCACCCAACTCAATAGCCTGATCCACCCCTCCCCGCCACTTCACCCCAAGGTGCAGGTTAGGGGGATTGGCCATGCTAAATTGCCCCTTAGTGTCCCAAAGATGTGTAGGTTAGTTGGATTCAGTGCTGAGGGAGTGCCGCACTGTCGGAGGGTCAGTACTGAGGGAGTGCCGCACTGTCGGAGGGTCAGTACTGAGGGAGTGCCGCACTGTCGGAGGGTCAGTACTGAGGGAGTGCCGCACTGTGGGAGGGTCAGAGCTGAGGGAGTGCCGCACTGTCGGAGGGTCAGTGCTGAGGGAGTGCCGCACTGTCAGAGGGTAAATACGGAGGGAGTGCCGCACTGTCGGAAGATCTGTACTGAGGGAGTGCTGCACTGTTGGAGGGTCAGTACTGAGGGAGTGCCGCACTGTCAGGGGGTCAGTGCTGAGGGAGTGCCACACTGTCGGTGGGACAGTACTGAGGGAGTGCCGCACTGTCAGGGGGTCAGTGCTGAGGGAGTGCCACACTGTCGGAGGGTCAGTGCTGAGGGAGTGCTGCACTGTTGGAGGGTCAGTGCTGAGGGAGCGCCGCACTGTCGGAGGGTCAGTACTGAGGGAACCCCGCACTGTCGGAGGGTCAGTACTGAGGGAGCGCCGCACTGTCAGAGGGTCAGTACTGAGGGAGTGCCGCACTGTCGGAGGGTCAGTACTGAGGGAGTGCCGCACTGTCGGAGGGTCAGTACTGAGGGAGTGCCGCACTGTCGGAGGGTCAGTACTGAGGGAACCCCGCACTGTCGGAGGGTCAGTACTGAGGGAGCGCCGCACTGTCAGAGGGTCAGTACTGAGGGAGTGCCGCACTGTCGGAGGGTCAGTACTGAGGGAGCGCTGCACTGTCAGAGGGTCAGTACTGAGGGAGTGCCGCACTGTCGGAGGGTCAGTACTGAGGGAGCGCCGCACTGTCAGAGGGTCAGTACTGAGGGAGTGCCGCACTGTCGGAGGGTCAGTACTGAGGGAGTGCCGCACTGTCGGAGGGTCAGTACTGAGGGAGTGCTGCACTGTCGGAGGGTCAGTGCTGAGGCAGCGCCGCACTGTCAGAGGGTCAGTGCTGAGGGAGTGCCGCACTGTGGGAGGGTCAGTGCTGAGGGAGTGCCGCACTGTGGGAGGTCAGTGCTCAGGGAGTGCCGCACTGTCAGAGGGTCAGGACTAAGGGGGTGCCGCACTGTCAGAGGGTCAGGGCTGAGGGAGTGCCGCACTGTGGGCGGGTCAGTGCTGAACGAGTGCCGCACAGTCGGAGGGTCAGTGCTGAGGGAGTGCCGCACTGTCGGAGGGTCAGTGCTGAGGGAGTGCCGCACTGTCAGAGGGTCAGGGCTGAGGGAGTGCCGCACTGTCAGAGGGTCAGTACTGAGGGAGTGCCGCACTGTCAGAGGGTCAGTGCTGAGGGAGTGCCACACTGTCGGAGGGTCAGTACTGAGCCTGTGCCGCACTGTCAGAGGGTCAGTACTGAGGGAGTGCCGCACTGTGGGAGGGTCAGTGCTGAGGGTGTGCCGCACTGTGGGAGGTCAGTGCTAAGGGAGTGCCGCACTGTCAGAGGGTCAGGACTAAGGGGGTGTCGCACTGTCAGAGGGTCAGGGCTGAGGGAGTGCCGCACTGTGGGAGGGTCAGTGCTGAGGGAGTGCCGCACTGTCGGAGGGTCAGTCCTGAGGGAGCACCGCACTGTCGGAGGCTCAGTACTAAGGGAGTGCCGCATTGTCGGAGGGTCAGTGCTGAGGGAGTGCCGCACTGTTGGAGGGTCAGTCGTGAGGGAGTGCCGCACTATCGGAGGGTCAGTATTGAGGAAGTGCCGCACTGTCAGAGGGTCAGGGCTGAGGGAGTGCCGCAGTGTTGGAGGGTTGGCACTGAGGGAGTGCTGCAGTGTCGGAGAGTCAGTGCTGAGGGAGTGCCGCACTGTTGGAGGGTCAGTACTGAGGGTGTGGCGCACTGTCAGAGGATCAGTGCTGAGGGAGTGCCGCAGTGTCGGAGAATCAGTGCTGAGGGAGTGCTGCGTTGTCGGAGGCTCGGTACTGAGGGAGTGCCGCACTGTCGGAGGGTCACTAGTGAGGGAGTGCCGCACTGTCAGAGGATCAGTACTGAGATCCACTCTCAAGACACGTGACCAGCGGTGTGCCCCAGGGATCAGTGCTAGCCCACTGTTGTTTGTCATTTATATGAATGATTTGGATGAGAACATAGGAGGCATGGTTAGTAAGTTTGCAGATGACACCAAGATTGGTGGCTTAGTGGACAGTGAAGAAGGTTATCTCGGATTGCAGCGGGATCTTGATCAATTGGGCCAGTGGGCTGACAAATGGCAGATGGAGTTTAATTTAAGCAAATGCGAGGTGATGCATTTTGGTAGATTGAACCAGGGCAGGACTTACTCAGTTCATGGTAGGGTGTTGGGGAGAGTTACAGAACAAAGAGATCTAGGGGTACATGTTCATAGCTCCTTGAAAGTGGAGTCACAGGTGGACAGAGTGGTGAAGAAGGCATTCGGCATGCTTGGTTTCATCAGTCAGAACATTGAATACAGGAGTTGGGACGTCTTGTTGAAGTTGTACAAGACATTGGTAAGGCCACACTTGGAATACTGTGTACTGTTCTGGTCACCCTATTATAGAAAGGATATTATTAAACTAGAAAGAATGCAGAAAAGATTTACTCGGATGCTCCCGGGACTTGATGGATTGAGTTATAAGGAGAGGCTGGATAGACTGGGACTTTTTTCTCTGGAGCGTAGGAGGCTGAGGGGTGATCTTATAGAGGTCTATAAAATAATGAGGGGCACAGATCAGCTAGATAGTCAAGATCTTTTCCCAAAGGTAGGGGAGTCTAAAACTAGAGGGAATAGGTTTAAGGTGAGGGATACAAAAGTGTCCAGAGGGGCAATTTTTTCACACAGAGGGTGGTGAGTGTCTGGAACGAGCTACCAGAGGCAGTAGTAGAGGCGGGTACAATTTTGTCTTTTAAAAAGCGTTTAGATAGTTACATGGGTACGATGGGTATAGAGGGATATGGGCCAAATGCGGGCAATTGGGATTCACTTAGGGGTTTTAAAAATGAAAGGGCGGCATGGACAAGTTGGGCCGAAGGGCCTGTTTCCGTGCTGTAAACCTCTATGACTCTCTGACGTGAGACAAAATGAATTGAGACGAATATTTCAAGATTAAAACTTTGAGAATTTACTCAAAAATTCGGCAGGGGATTACAGATCAGAATTCAGTCATTGAGTAATCGCAGATCAACAGATAGAGACACACACATCTACCCTTCCATTTTCATCGCAAATAAGTCTAAACTAAAACCTTGGGGATGGGAACGCCAGCACGTGTGACATCCAGCAGTGACTCTCTCTCAGTCCTTGACCGTTAACTGTCCCAGGTGACCTTCTGGTGGCCCCGATTATCTTCCTCCAACGCCCCCCCCCCGAAAACCCAAAATGTGGTCGGGACAGCAACCTGGGTATTCTCTGTCCCGAAGCTCGTCCCTGCAAATCTTCACCCCAGTCCATTTGAGGTGTTGCCCCAGGTGTGGGGGGTGGGGGATCGGCCCGAGTTTACCCGCACCTTGGGGATTGGCGCCAAGTCTTCGAGGTCGTCTTCTTCGTTTTGCCTCCGAGGTGCGCGCTGTCGCCACGGTGGGGGGGTGCCCCCTTCCCCCGATCTCACCCCCTCTTCAGTCAAGGAGAGGATGGAGTTTGCCCACGGACTGGGGCGTTGAATTTAACCTCGGATGACATCTGCCTTGACGCTGGCCGACTGTTGGCCTTCACGTGTGTTGGGTGCCAATGTTCGTCCGTTGGCATCTACCTCTTTCAGCCATTGTCCTTTCTGTCGTAACATGGTTTTGGGGGAGGGCGTGGGTCATGTGACACAGCTGGCGTTGGGGGGGCGGTGGGGGGGTGCTTGGCGTCACCGGCTTCCCGTGTCCGAATCCCACCTCCGGGGATGTTGACGACCCGTTGCTGTTGTTGCCTCGGTCAAGAGGGGGACGAAACAGAGTGTCAATTCGGGACTCTTTCCAAAAGTACACACGCAAGGGGGAAGAGTGTTCCCCACCCGCCCCCACGCCCCCCGGTGTCTGCCGTCGGAGCTTTCACGCCATCTCTCATCGTCCTGACTTGGTCTCTTCCCGTGTGGTCGCACACCGTCACTTTCCCATCAGCCCACTTCCTCGACGCCAATCCGATCTCGCGTTGGTGGGATTACACGGCCGGCTATCGGGACAAGGGACCACCGGAGACGGCCTCGGGAAAACGATACTTCCGTTCGGCCAACTTGAGCCCAAGGTCAACGGAGGAGAAATCTTCCTCCGACTGGAGACATCCCTCAACACGATTTCTTGAAGATTCGGCGAAGATTTATTGAAGATCTGAAGACCATTCTTGCGGAGGCGATGAGTTAACTCTTGGTTTTCTCTCTTCACAGAGGCTGCCCGACCAGCTCAGTGCCCGCCCCCCCCCTCCCTCCCCACTCCCCCCTACACTCCCCAACCCAGCATTGTCCGTTTCTCAGTCGGTGGTTTCCTCCGGGGCTGGGTTGTGGCGGGACCTATTCCGTTGGCTCTTGCCTGACCGCTGGATGGAGTCACGTGCTGGCGTGGCCATCCCGCTAACTATCCTCCGACGGGAATGCCTGCTCACGCCCCCCCGCGCGAGTAGATGCTCCGGAGACCTCTTGCCCCGAGTCTCACGGGCGGCACAGCGGCCGTCGGCGCTGCTGCCTCACGGCTCCAGGGACCCTGGGTTCGAAACTTGGCCTTGGGTCACTGTCCGTGCTGAATCTGCACGTTCTCCCCGTGTCTGCGTGGGTTTCCTCCGGGTGCTCCGGTTTCCTCCAACACTCTAAAGATGTGCGGGTTAGGTGCATCGGCCATGCTAAATTGCCTCTTAGTGTCCCAAGATGTGTAGGTTAAGGGGATTGGCCATGCTAAATTGCCCCTTATGGTCCAAAGATGTGTAGGTTAAGGGGATTGGCCATGCTAAATTGCCCCTTATGGTCCAAAGATGTGTAGGTTAAGGGGATTGGCCATGCTAAATTGCCCCTTAGTGTCCAAAGATGTGCGGGTTAAGGGGATTGGCCATGCTAAATTTCCCCTTATGGTCCAAAGATGTGTAGGTTAGGGGGATTGGCCATGCTAAATTGCCCCTTAGTGTCCAAAGATGTGCGGGTTAGGGGGATTGGCCATGCTAAATTGCCCCTTATGGTCCAAAGATGTGTAGGTTAAGCGGATTGGCCAAGCTAAATTGCCCCTTAGTGTCCAAAGATGTGTAGGTTAGGGGAATTAGGGGGATGAATATGTGGGGTTATGGTAACAGAGTTCCCGGGTGCTGAGGGAGGGGTGGAAGCTGGTTTGAAGAGGGGTCCCGGTGCCCGCTTGTTTTATGGGAATCATTACCCCCCCTCTCCCCCCGCGGTTTGGACTCTGAGTCCACCAACATTGTGCTCGCCCACTCCCAGAATCCCTTTCCGAGCCCCCCACCCCTCCTTCCCCATCCACAATACTTTATCTCCCTTGACGCCTTTACCCCACTGGGGCGAGGGGGTGGTGGGGGGAGAGGGGGGGGGGGGCGGCAGGAAAGAGGTCAGGTTTAAATATTACAGGCGCGACGCACATCCTCCGTTCTCGATTCCCAACCCCCTTCCCGAGGCAGGCTTCCGTGCGAAGTTACTGGGCCGGAATTCTCCGACCTCGCCCGAGGCGGTGGAGGGGGTGTGTGGGAGGGCTAAGGGGTTGTCCGGTTTCCCCCACCCCGCCGCTGCAGTGAATGGTGGTTTCGTCGAGCGCGAGGTGGGATCGGAGAATTCCGGAGTGTAATTCCCCCGGAGCAGGGTCACTGGTGTTGCCGGGGTCCGGGGACGAGGGGCGGGAGGGGGAGTGAACGAGATCTGAGATTCCCGGTCTGTAATTCCCAGATTGGGACAGTGGAACCGGTTTCTTCGAGATGGGGGTGTTGTAGCTTCTGTTCCCTTCCACGTTATCGCACCGCTTCCCGACACGTGTTTCTCCTGTTACCCCGTGTTCCCTGACACGTTACTGCACCGCTTCCCGACACGTGTTTCCACTGTTACCCTGTGTTCCCTGACACGGTTCCACAGCGCTCCCTGAAACGTGATTCCGTGTTTTTCCTGCGAATTCCATTAAATTCTCAGAGTATGTGTGTGTGGGGCATCACTGGGCAAGACCCAAGAGTTGTTGCCCGTCGTTAATTGCCCCTTTGAACTGAGCATCTCGCTCGGCCCATTTCAGAGGGGGGCAATTAAGAGTCACCCACAATGGTGTGTGTGTGTGTTTGTGTGTGGGTGTGTGTGTGTGTGCGGGCGGAGGGGGTCTGGAGTCACATGTAGGCCAGGCCGGGTGAGGACGGCAGATTTCCTTCCCTAAAGGGGATAGTAGTGAACCCAGGTGGGTTTTTACAACAATCCCGGGACGTGGGGGTCTCTGGCCGGGCCTAGTATTTATTGCCAACCCCTAATTGCCCCTTGGAGGGCAGTTGAGAGTCAACCACACATTGCTGTGGCTCT
Organism: Mustelus asterias; assembly: GCF_964213995.1. Classification (NCBI taxonomy): domain Eukaryota; kingdom Metazoa; phylum Chordata; class Chondrichthyes; order Carcharhiniformes; family Triakidae; genus Mustelus; species Mustelus asterias. The sequence continues at coordinate 24,799 of NW_027590446.1, forward strand.
GGAGTCACATGTAGGCCAGACCGGGGTAAGGATGGCAGATTTCCTTCCCCAAATGGTGGGGGAGGGGGGGGAAAAGGGGCGCAAAGGCCCTCCGCCATTTTGAACCGCTGCCCATTCCTTGGCGCTTCATACTGTACCTGCTCCGTCGAGTGGATCTGGCTCCTCTTCGCAATGGTGGTGGGGAGGAGTGGGTGGTTGAGGGAGACATGTTCCCATCATCCCCTCCATCGCCCGCCATTCCCCCCCACCCCAGACCTGCCGATAGGCTAGAAAAAGCTTCCACTGGTTGGCCTGGGGACCTTTGCACTCTCCATGGACATGCGGGATATACCACGGGACTGCGCCCTCTTGTACGGGTCCAGGGGGAGGGGGGGTTCCCCAACACAGGCCCCTGCCCCCCCCTCCCCTCTCCCTGCTCGCCATGTTCTCATGTCTCACTGGGGGGGCAAAATCGGCCGGTTGTATTGGTGCGCCCACGTGATTGGGTTTGAAGGGGCTCCCTCTTCCCTCCTCTATCGCCCCCACCTCCCCCCCGACCCACCCCTACTCCCCCACCCCCTATGGCGGGTCACACCAGGGGCGTGGCTGAAGGCTTATGCCATCAATGGTGCCAATATCCCCCCCTCCCTAGCCCATCACTGCCCACGCAATGGGGAGCGGGCAGAGGCAATGGACTATCTCGCCAGGGGATTGGACGCGGGTGAGCTTGACTTGACTTCTCTACGGGGAGCTAGCACACATTCGCAGGGCCGAGTGGCCTCACTCTGTGTCATGATTGGTTGTCTCTTGTGGGGAATATTCTGTTGCCCGTAAGTGGGGCGGCCAATTAAATGGCATGGGGGTCGCTTGGGATGGGGGGGGGGGGGGGGGGAGGGGCATTAGGGGGGGATATCGACACTGGAGAAAGTCACCTCTTGCCCACCATCAATAAGGCACGCAAGGTGACAGTGTCACCCCCACAACTCAGGTGGCACAGTGGGTTAGCACTGCTGCCTCACAGCGCCAGGGACCCGGGTTCGATTCCGGCCTCGGGTCACTGTCTGTGCGGAGTCTGCCCATTTAAAATAAAGGTTAAACTTTATTTATTCGTCACAAGTCAGGCTTACATTGACGCTGCAATGAAGTTACTGTGGAAATCCCCTAGTCGCCACACTCCTGGTCGGGTTACACTGAGGGAGAATTTAGCACCCTAACCAGCACGTCTTTCGGACCGTGGGAGGAAACCGGAGCACCCGGAGGAAACCCACGCAGACACGGGGAGAACGTGCAGACTCCGCACAGACAGTGACCCGAGCCGGGAATCGAACTCGGGTCCCTGACGCTGTGAGGCAGCAGTGCTAACCCACTGTGCTGCCCTCGTGTCTGCGTGGGTTTCCTTCAGGTGCTCCGGTTTCCTCCCACAGTCCGAAAGATGTGCGGGTTAGGTGGATTGGCCATGCTAAATTCCCCCTTAGTGTTAGTGGGACTAGCTCGGGTAAATACCTGGGGTTATGGGGATAGGGCCTGGGTGGGATTGTGGTCGGTGCAGACTCGATGGGCCGAATGGCCTCCTTCTGCACTGTAGGGATTCTATGGGCGGAATTCTACCAGCGCTTCCGCCTGAGCTTCGTACGATCCTGCCCGAGGCCGATGGAGATCTCCAGACCTCGTCCGCCCCCGGAATCGGAGCGGTCGTGCCGGTATATATATACACTGTGAACTCCCTGAGGGGGGGACAGCCCGTTCTATCCAGGAACCCAGCCCCCCCCGCTCCCCCCCACCCCCGTTCCCGACCCTCGCGCCCCCGGCACCGTCCATGGTGAGGCCGGAGAGAGAACCTGCGGCTCAAAAAAAACACAAGCGTCAACATTGGAAACACAAACCTTGGTCCAGGTCCCTTCACACCGCGTGGGAAGGGGGAACATGAGGAGAGACTGAGTGGGTCAGGATTATATTCACTGGAGTTTAGAAGAGTGAGAGGGGATCTCATAGAAACTTATAAAATTCTAACAGGGTTAGACAGGGTAGATTCAGAAAGAATGTTCCCGATGGTGGGGGGAGTCCAGAACTAGGGGGTCATAGTTTGAGGATAAGGGGGTAAACCTTTTAGGACTGAGGTGAGGAGAAATTTCTTCACTCAGAGGCGGGGGTGGGTCAGTCTGTGAAATCCACCCCCCCTCCCCACCACAGAGAGCAGTGGGGGCTGCGAGTCACTGAATATATTCCAGGCCGAGTTCGAGACATTTCTGATCGACTCGGGGGCGAGGGGGGGGAGGGGGAGGGGTGGGGGGGGCAGGGGGGAAGGGATGGGGGGGTAGGGATGGGAGGGGGAGGGGTGGGGGGGGCAGGGGGGAAGGGATGGGGGGGCAGGGGGGAAGGGATGGGGGGTGGGGGGGTAGGGATGGGGGGGTGGGGGGGGGTAGGGAGGTGATTTCGAGGGTTACGAGGAGAGAGGCTGGAAAGTGGAGTCGAGGCCACACTCCGATCGATCCTGATGTTATTGAATGGCGGAGCAGGCTGGAGAGAGGGAGAGACAGAGAGAGAGACAGAGAGAGAGGGAGAGACAGAGAGAGAGGGAGAGACAGAGAGAGAGAGACAGAGAGAGAGAGAGAGAGGGAGAGACAGAGAGAGAGAGAGAGGGAGAGACAGAGAGAGAGACAGAGACAGAGACAGAGAGAGAGACAGAGAGAGAGAGAGAGGGAGAGACAGAGAGAGAGACAGAGAGACAGCGAGAGAGAGAGACAGAGAGAGAGAGCGAGAGAGACAGAGAGAGGGAGGGAGAGAGACAGATTCAGAGAGAGAGCCAGAGAGAGAAACAGAGAAAGGGGTGAAGAGGTTTAGCGAGGGAATTCCAGAGCTCAGGGCCCCCCAGGCAGCTGAAGGCACGGCCGCCAATGGCGGAGCGATGGGAATCTGGGGATGCTCAAGAGGCCGGAATTGGAGGAGCGCAGAGATCTCGGAGTGTTGTAGGAGGTTACAGAGATAGGGAGGGGGTGTAGGGGGCTGGAGGAGGTTACAGAGATAGGGAGGGGGTGTAGGGGCTGGAGGAGGTTACAGAGATAGGGAGGAGTGTAGGGGCTGGAGGGGGTTACAGAGATAGGGAGGGTGTAGGGGCTGGAGGAGGTTACAGAGATAGGGAGGGGTGTAGGGGTTGTAGGAGGTTACAGAGATAGGGAGGGGTGTAGGGGTTGGAGGAGGTTACAGAGATAGGGAGGGGGTGTCGGGGGCTGGAGGTGGTTACAGAGATAGGGAGGGGGTGCAGGGGCTGGAGGTGGTTACAGAGATAGGGAGAGGGGTTTAGGGGCTGGAGGAGGTTACAGAGATAGGGAGGGGGTGTAGGGGCTGGAGGAGGTTACAGAGATAATGAGGGGGTGTAGGGGCTGGAGGGGGTTACAGAGATAGGGAGAGGGGTGTAGGGGGCTGGAGGAGGTTACAGAGATAGGGAGGGGGTGTAGGGGCTGGAGGAGGTTACAGAGATAGGGAGGGGGTGTCGGGGGCTGGAGGTGGTTACAGAGATAGGGAGAGGGGTGTAGGGGGCTGGAGGAGGTTACAGAGATAGGGAGGGGGTGTAGGGGCTGGAGGAGGTTACAGAGATAATGAGGGGGTGTAGGGGCTGGAGGGGGTTACAGAGATAGGGAGGGGCTGGAGGGGGTGACAGAGATAGGGAGGGGGTGTAGGGGCTGGAGGAGGTTACAGAGATAGGGAGGGGGTGTAGGGGCTGGAGGAGGTTACAGAGATAGGGAGGGGGTGCAGGGGCTGGAGGAGGTTACAGAGATAATGAGGGGGTGTAGGGGCTGGAGGGGGTTACAGAGATAGGGAGGGGCTGGAGGGGGTTACAGAGATAGGGAGGTGAGTGAGGCCACAGCTGGAGTTACTGTGTGCGTGGTTCTGGTCACGACACTATCGGAAGGATATGATCGCATTGGAGAAGGCGCAGAGGAGATTCACCGGGATGTTACCCGGGCTGGAACTCAAGGGGCCGAATGGCCTCCTGCTGTTCCTATTTCTTGTGGTCTTATGGAGCGGTTTGGAGGCTGGTTCGGCTGGGATTGTTTCCCTTGGAGCAGAGAAGGCTGAGGGCGGGGAAGGAGGGGGGACCCGATCGAGGTGCACAAAATGATGAGGGACACAGGGTGGATAGGAAGGAACTTTCTCCCCTTGGTAGGGGGCTCAATAACTGGGGAGCGGGGGAAGGGGGCATAGGTTAAAGTTCAGAAGTCGAAGGGGTTTGAGGAGACAAGTTGTCACTCAGAGGATGGGCACAGTAAGAAGTCTCACAACACCAGGTTAAAGTCCAACAGGTTTACCTGGAATCACGAGCTTTCGGAGCGCTGCTCCTTCATCAGGTGAGTGGAGAGGTCGGTTTGACAAACACGGCACAGAGAGGCCAAGACACCAATTACACAATAATAGTTGGAATGTGAGCCTCTCCAGGTAATCAAGTCTTCACAGGTACAGACAGAGCGAGTGAGCTTTAACCCAGTGTTGTGAGACTTCTTACTGTGCCCACTCCAGTCCAACGCTGGCATCTCTACATCATGGCACCCAGAGGGTGGTGGGAGTCTGGAACTCGATGCCTGAAAGGGCGCGAGACTCGGAAACTACGATTTAGCAAGTATTTGGACATTCACTCGCGTTGATGTGACCTCTTGGGGTCGAGCGCTGGGAAATGGGATGAGTGTGGTCAGAACGTTTATTGGCCAGCAGAGACACAGCGGGGCGAATGGCCTCTTTTCGTGCAGGGATATGTCTACGAAAGCAGTGCCTGACTTTGGAGCCACTTTCGGTCAGCGGGTATGGGGTGGCGGTGATAGGGGAACAGGACCTGGTGTGAGTTGGGATGGGGGGAGGACGGGCAGAAGGGTTTTGGATGACATCAAGTTGCTGGGCGGGATCTTACCGAAAAATGGCAGCGTGTTGGATCCGGGAAGAGAAACTGGAGCGTTCCTCACCAGATGTGTGTACTGTGTACAGTTCTGGTCACCCTATTATAGAAAGGATATTATTAAACTAGAAAGAGTGCAGAAGAGATTTACGAGGATGCTACCGGGACTTGATGGTTTGAGTTATGAGGAGAGGCTGGATAGACTGGGACTTTTTTCCCTGGAGCGTAGGAGGCTGAGGGGTGACCTTATAGAGTTCCATAAAATAATGAGGGGCATAGATAAGGTAGATATTCATATTAATGATTTGGATGAGAATATAGGAGACATGGTTAGTAAGCTTGCAGATGACACCAAGATTGGTGGCATAGTGGACAGTGAAGAAAGTTATCTCCAATTGCAACGGGATCTTGATCAATTGGGCCAGTGGGCTGATGAATGGCAGATGGAGTTTAATTTAGACAAATGCAAGGTGATGCATTTTGGTAGATTGAACCAGGGCAGGACTTACTCAGTTAATGGTAGGGTGTTGGGGAGAGTTACAGAACAAAGAGATCTAGGGGTACATGTTCATAGCTCCTTGAAAGTGGAGTCACAGGTGGACAGAGTGGTGAAGAAGGCATTCGGCATGCTTGGTTTCATCGGTCAGAACATTGAATACAGGAGTTGGGACGTCTTGTTGAAGTTGTACAAGACATTGGTAAGGCCACACTTGGAATACTGTGTACAGTTCTGGTCACCCTATTATAGAAAGGATATTATTAAACTAGAAAGAGTGCAGAAAAGATTGACTCGGATGCTACCGGGATTTTGAGTTATAAGGAGAGGCTGGATAGACTGGGACTTTTTTCTCTGGAGCGTAGGAGGCTGAGGGGTGATCTTATAGAGGTCCATAAAATAATGAGGGGCATAGATCAGCTAGATAGTCAATATCTTTTCCCAAAGGTAGGGGAATCTAAAACTAGAGGGCACAGGTTTAAGGTGAGAGGGGAGAGATACAAAAGTGTTCAGAGGGGCAATTTTTTCACACAGAGGGTGGTGAGTGTCTGGAACAAGCTGCCAGAGACAGTAGTAGAGGCAGGTACAATTTTGTCTTTTAAAAAGCATTTAGACAGTTACATGGGTACGATGGGTATAGAGGGATATGGGCCAAAGGCGGGCAATTGGGACTAGCTTAGTGGTTAAATGAATAGGGGCAGCATAGACAAGTTGGGCCGAAAGGCCTGTTTCCATGCTGTAAACCTCTATGACTCGATCGTACCGCGCGCTGTCACAAAATTAAACGCCTGGGCGTGTTTGATGCCATCGGTGGGAGGGGTGCCTCAACACGGCGACCAAATCTGGCTGCATGGAGACCATCTTTAATGGCCGCCCCCATCAACCCTCTCCCTCCCCCAGCTCATCACCGGAGTGGGGGATCTCAGGGGCTCCCCTGCACCCTCCCTCTCCCCACCACCAGAGGCAGCATTTACCCCCCCCCAACCCCCTGCCCACCTCCTCACCCACACAGTGTTGGCAACATCCCCCCCCCCCCCCCCTTCTGCTCCGAAAACCGACCCCTTCCCCTGCCAACCCTCCATCTCCACGGTCGTCGCCTTCACCCCACTTTGTCCCCGAACATCGGACCCCTTCCTGGCAACCACCTACCCCCCAACCCACAACCCAAATGGCCATCACCGACATTTCCAGTTCCTGCACCCGCTCCCTCCCCACACCACAACGGAAAAATTGATCCCCTTTGCCCAACCCCTCCCACCCTCGCCCACCCATCCCCCACCCCAGGCTTCCCACTGGTCTCCGCACCTGGCACTGCCACCCTGGCACAGGTCGGCACCGCAAATTTGGCATGGGAATGGTGCCAAGGGGCAGTACCAAGTGGCAGTGCCAGGCCACCGCCTAGCCATGTCCCTCTGCCCATGCCCCACCACCCCCGCCCATAAGGCTGGAGTGGGGGGGCTATACCTTTAACCCACACCCCCCCCACCACCTCCCTCACATGGGCAATCCCCACGGCAGGTTCATGCCTGGGGGAACCTGTTGTAAGCCTCGCCGGCGTGACGTCACGTCATCGAGGCACGGAGATACGGCACGTCTTTCGGACTTGGGGAGGAAACCCACGCAGACACGGAAAGAACGTGCAGACTCCGCACAGACAGTGACCCGAGGCCGGGTATCGAACCCGGGTCCCTGGCACCGTGAGGCAGCAGTGCCAACCCACTGTGCCACCGTGACGTCCAGAGGGGAGGGGCGGGGTTTGACAGGGTAGATGCTGAGAGGTCATTTCTCTTGTGGGTAAATCGCGGAAACAAGGGGTACAATCTCAGAGTGAGGGGGTCGCCCATCGAAGACAGAGATGGGCAGATCAAATTGAGGTCTACAAGATGATAAAAGGTCTGGATAAAGTAGACGTGGAGCGGATGCTTCCTCTTGTGGGGCATTCTGGGACGAGAGGTCTCAGGATAAGGGGCAGCAAATTTAAAACAGAGTTGGAGGAGAAACTACTTCCTCCAAAGGGTTGTGAATCTGTGGAATTCGCTCCCCCAAAGGATGCTGGGACAGTGAGTACATTGAAGGAGGAGTGAGACAGATTTTTAATTGGGAATGGGGGTGAAGGGGAGAAGGCAGGAAAATGGGGATGAGGAGCGTATCAGCCATGGCGGAGTGGATTCGATGGGCGGAATGGCCTAATTCTGTTCCGATATCTTATGAACTTATGAGGAGGAATTTCTTCTCTCGGAGGGGGAGTGAATCTGTGGAATTCTTTTCCGCAAAGGCTGGGTCATTGAGTCTGTTCAGGGGGCCGGGATATGAGGAACGGTTGAGGACTCTGGGTCTGTACTCGATGGAGTTTAGAAGGATGAGCGGGGGGGGGATCTTATTGAAACTTACAGGATACTGCGAGGCCTGGATAGAGTGGACGTGGAGAGGATGTTTCCACTAGTGGGAAAAACTAGAACCAGAGGGCACAACCTCAGGCTAAAGGGACAATCCTTTAAAACAGAGATGAGGAGGAATTTCTTCAGCTAGAGAGTGGTGAATGTGTGGAACTCTTTGCCGCAGAAGGCTGTGGAGGCCGGGTCATTGAGTGTCTTTAAGACAGAGATAGATAGGTTCTTGATCAATAAGGGGATCAGGGGTTATGGGGAAAAGGCAGGAGAATGGGGATGAGAAAAATATCAGCCATGATTGAATGGCGGAGCAGACTCGATGGGCCGAGTGGCCTCATTCTGCTCCTATGTCTTATGGTCTTATTAGCGGGGATCTCATTGAAACTTCCAGAATACTGAAAGGCCCCTGGATAGAGTGGACGCGGGGAAGATGTTCCCATTAGTCGGAGAGACTGGGATCCGAGGGCTCGGCCTCAGAGTAAAGGGACGGACCCTTTAGAACCGAGATGAGGAGGAATTTCTTCAGCCGGAGGGTGGGGGTGAATCTGTGGAACTTGTTGCCACGGAGGAGGCCGGGTCAGCGAGTGTGTTGGAGGCTGAGAGAGATAGGTTCCCGATTGGTGAGGGGGGGGTCAAAGGTCACGGGGAAAAGGGCGGGAGAATGGGGTTGGGAAACCTATCAGCCATTGGCGGAGCAGACTCGATGGGCCGAATGGCCTAACTCTGCTCCAAACTGGGGGAGTTGCCAGAGTCTATTCGCAGGGATTTCACAACTCGGTATTTGGAAGGCAATGGCATAATCAGACCAAGTGAGGTTGGATTTACAAAGGGGAAATCATGCTTGCCGAATCTATTGGAATTCTTTGAGGATGTAACCAGTAGATTCAGAAAGAATGTTCCAGATGGTGGTGGGGGGGGGGTCCAGAACTAGGCGGGGTCATAGTTTGAGGATAAGGGGGTAAACCTTTTAGGACTGAGGTACAGCAGGCAGTAAAGAAGGCAACTGGATGTTGGCCTTCATAGCGAGAGGATTGGAGTATAGGGATAGGGATGTTTTGCTGCAATTGTACAGGTGAGGCCACACCTGGAGTATTGTGAGCAGTTTTGGTCTCCTTATCTGAGGAAGGATGTCCTTGCTATAGAGGGAGCGCAGCGAAGGTTTACCCGGCTGATTCCTGGGATGGCAGGTCTGTCATATGAGGAGAGACTAAGTGGGTTAGGATTATATTCACTGGAGTTTAGAAGAGTGAGAGGGGATCTCATCGAAACTTATAAAATTCTAACAGGGTTAGACAGGGTAGATTCAGAAAGAATGTTCCCGATGGTGGGGGGAGTCTAGAACTAGGGGGTCATAGTTTGAGGATAAGGGGGTAAACCTTTTAGGACTGAGGTGAGGAGAAATTTCTTCACCCAGAGAGCGGTGGAATTCACTCCCACAGAAAGTAGTTGAGGCCAAAACGTTGTGTGATTTCAGGAAGGAATTAGATATCGCTCTTGGGGCTAAAGGGATCGAGGGATATGGGGTGGGGGGGATCAGGATATTGAATCCGATGATCAGCCATGACCAAAATGGATGGCGGAGCAGGCTGGATGGGCCGAATGGCCTCCTCCCACTCCCAGGTCGGAAGGTGTTTTAGCGATCGTTGTACCAGGGCAAGGCTGGGACCTGAACCCTTTCGTATTCCGGGCAATGGCGGATGAGGTGCCCTGGGTCTCTGCAGTAGTAACACCTCTTTCTGTTCCTCCGGCGACCCCGCCGCCTTGCCTGGTCGCCCACCCACCCCCTCCGGCCCACCTCGAACTGCAGGCCGATGGAGCCCAACAGCCCGGCCTCCATGCTGCCTGTGTTGGCTGGGTCGAACGCGGACAGGGCCTGCAGGAGCTGGGCCGACATGCTGTGCAGCCTTGCGGAGGCCGAGCCTCCGGCGTTCCCCACCCACACCGTGGAGCAGTGCTGGAGCCACAGCCTGACCGCGAAGAGGACAAGCGGCTCGTGGGCGCCTTGCCTGACCTCCAACAGGTGCTGGAAGGGGTCCCTACTCCCCTCCCGCAGGGCCTCGGCGATATCCGCCCACAGGCATTCAAAATGGCCGCCTCCCATCCGGGCCTGGGCCGGGAGTCGGCGCAAGATCCCGGGGCTGAGGGTGTAAAGCAGCAAGGTCTTCCTCTCCTCCATGTCTAGGTCAGCCAAGATGGCCGCCTGTTCGACCTCCAAGTAATGGGCCTCCCCCTCGCCTCCCAGCTCCAGCCTGCTCATCTTGGCAGCCAATTCCCTCAGCTCCTCATTCTTCCGCGCGGCCCTCAACTCCTCCTCCAGTTCCGCCACCTCCCTCTGATCTTGCTGCATCTTTACCAAGGCCAGACTCATGGTGGCGAGCTCTGCCTCACTCTCCTTGAGGCGGGCCCTCAGCTCCTCATTCCTCCGCTTGGCCTTCAACTCCTTCAGTTCCGCCGCCTCCCACTGGTCTTGCTGCATCTTTTTCGAAGCCAGCCTCGTGGCGGAGAGCTCTTTCACCTTCTCCAGGAGGCAGACCCCCAGCTCCTGCCTGTCTCCCTCCGCCCTCTTGGCCTCCCTGTTCGTCTCCTGCACCAGCTGGGCGTGCTGGGCCTGCCACTGGGAGCAGCGGCGCTCCAACTCGGCCCCCCTCAGCTGCCACATCCCCCTCTCGGCCTGCAGCTGGGCCTCCAGTGCCCGCTTGTCCGCCCTCGCCGCCTTCAGCTCCCTCGCCAGACAGTTAACCAGCGCCTCCCTGTCGCTGGCCTTCCGGGCCTGCTCCTCCAGCTCCTTCCTCAGCCAGATCTTGGCCCGCGTGTCGTTCCGGGCCTGCTGCTGGTAGCCTAGCAACCACACAGCCTTGGCCTTCTTCCGTCGCCTGCGCCGGCCCCGGCTCAGCATCCACTGCTCGGCCTGGCCCAGGGGGTCTTCGGAGTCCAGGATGGCCTGGACCCAGGCCGCACCGAAGGGGAGCCTCCCACGGACGTACTTGGTGACCAACTCGTCCATGGTTGCCGAGGAATCCCTCTCCTAATCTGGCCACGTCCGGTTATAGATAAATTCCGTCCCCACCACTTTCTGTTTTTGAGGCAATGCAGCACTCCCTCAGCACTGACCCTCCGACAGTGCGGCACTCCCTCAGCACTGACCCTCCGACAGTGCGGCACTCCCTCAGCACTGACCCTCCGACAGTGCGGCACTCCCTCAGCACTGACCCTCTGACAGTGCAGCACTCCCTCAGCACTGACCCTCCGACAGTGCGGCACTCCCTCACCACTGACCCTCTGACAGTGCGGCACTCCCTCAGCACTGACCCTCCGACAGTGCGGCACTCCCTCAGCACTGACCCTCCGACAGTGCGGCACTCCCTCAGCACTGACCCTCCGACTGTGCGGCACTCCCTCAGCACTGACCCTCCGACAGTGCGGCACTCCCTCAGCACTGACCCTCCGACAGTGCGGCACTCCCTCAGCACTGACCCTCCGACAGTGCGGCGCTCCCTCAGCACTGACCCTCCGACAGTGCGGCACTCCCTCAGCACTGACCCTCCGACAGTGCGGCACTCCCTCAGCACTGACCCTCCGACAGTGCGGCGCTCCCTCAGCACTGACCCTCCGACAGTGCGGCGCTCCCTCAGCACTGACCCTCCGACAGTGCGGCACTCCCTCAGCACTGACCCTCCGACAGTGCGGCGCTCCCTCAGCACTGACCCTCCGACAGTGCGGCGCTCCCTCAGCACTGACCCTCCGACAGTGCGGCACTCCCTCAGCACTGACCCTCCGACAGTGCGGCACTCCCTCAGCACTGACCCTCTGACAGTGCGGCACTCCCTCAGCACTGGCGTTACCCACCACCGGGAAAAGATCAAACGGATCTCTCGGCCAAACACCCTTAAAAATTCCGCAAGGAGTGAGTTACCTCTCCGAAGGCCGAAACCGCTCGGAGGCGGACAGTTCAATCCCCCATCCAGCCACAAAGCTGGATCCGAAACGCGACAGATAACGAGAGGGATACGTACCCAGACGCGGATGTGGAGAGCTCTGTCTTCGGCCGGGGAGACTCTGGAAGATGCGGGGGGGTTGCAGCAGGTCTGCTCCAACTCTTCAAGCCCCCTCTCCCTCGCACCTAAACATGGCGGGCAGAATGGGACATCAGGGGTTAGCAGGCTCTGAGTGGGCTGGTCCTGGGATCGCTGGAACTGGCTGGCAGCCTGGCGAGACAGGGAGGGAGAGGGGGGCGTTTTAGCGAGCGTTGGGATTGGGCTGGAAAGTTGGCAGAGACTCACACGGACGCAGCACAGACTCAAAGACAAGTAGCCAGCCTGGGCTAACAGACCCGGACAAAGCTTTCTCCGTGCACCAACTCTCTGCTGAGGCCTCCCGAACACAGAGCACGTTATCTTAAATCCACAGAGCAGCGACAGATAGTTTTGGTTTCGATTCCCCAGATGCCTGTTCAGCCTCAGGCAACATGTCGCATCTTTTAACCCCTTCAACACCGAAATGTCTCCACTGTGCCAAAGGGTTAATACTGAGGGAGTGCCGCACTGTCAGAGGGTCAGTACTGAGGGAGTGCCGCACTGTCGGAGGGTCAGTGCTGAGGGAGTGCCGCACTGTCGGAGGGTCAGTGCTGAGGGAGTGCCGCACTGTCGGAGGGTCAGTACTGAGGGAGTGCCGCACTGTTGCAGGGTCAGTGCTGAGGGAGTGCCGCACTGTCGGAGGGTCAGTGCTGAGGGGGTGCCGCACTGTTGCAGGGTCAGTGCTGAGGGAGTGCCGCACTGTCGGAGGGTCAGTGCTGAGGGAGTGCCGCACTGTTGCAGGGTCAGTGCTGAGGGAGTGCCGCACTGTCGGAGGGTCAGTGCTGAGGGAATGCCGCACTGTCGGAGGGTCAGTGCTGAGGGAGTGCCGCACTGTCAGAGGGTCAGTGCTGAGGGAGTGCCGCACTGTCAGAGGGTCAGTGCTCAGGGAGCACCGCACTGTGGGAGGGTCAGTACTGAGGGAGTGCCGCACTGTCAGAGGGTCAGTAATGAGGGAGTGCCACACTGTCAGAGGGTCAGTGCTGAGGGAGTGCTGCACTGTCGGAGGGTCAGTACTGAAGGAGTGCCGCACTGTCGGAGGGTCAGCACTGAGGGAGTGCCGCACTGTCGGAGGGTCAGTGCTGAGGGAGTGCCGCACTGTTGGAGGGTCAGTGCTGAGGGAGTGCCGCACTGTCAGAGGGTCAGTGCTGAGGGAGTGCCACACCGTCAGAGGGTCAGTGCTGAGGGAGTGCCGCACTGTCAGAGGGTCAGTGCTGAGGGAATGTCGCACTGTTGGAGGTTCAGACTGAGGGAGCGCCGCACTGTCGGAGGGTCAGTGCTGAGGGAGTGCCGCACTGTCGGAGGGTCAGTGCTGAGGGAATGTCGCACTGTTGGAGGTTCAGACTGAGGGAGCGCCGCACTGTCGGAGGGTCAGTGCTGAGGGAATGTCGCACTGTTGGAGGTTCAGACTGAGGGAGTGCCGCACTGTCAGAGGGTCAGTGCTGAGGGTGTGCCGCACTGTCAGAGGGTCAGTGCTGAGGGAGTGCCACACCGTCAGAGGGTCAGTGCTGAGGGAGTGCCGCACTGTCAGAGGGTCAGTGCTGAGGGAATGTCGCACTGTTGGAGGTTCAGACTGAGGGAGCGCCGCACCGTCGGAGGGTCAGTGCTGAGGGAGTGCCGCACTGTCGGAGGGTCAGTACTGAGGGAGTGCCGCACTGTCGGAGGGTCAGTGCTGAGGGAATGTCGCACTGTTGGAGGTTCAGACTGAGGGAGCGCCGCACTGTCAGAGGGTCAGTACTGAGGGAGTGCCGCACTGTCGGAGGGTCAGTACTGAGGGAGCGCCGCACTGTCGGAGGGTCAGTGCTGAGGGAGTGCCGCACTGTCAGAGGGTCAGTGCTGAGGGAGCACCTCCGTGTCGGAGGGTCAGTGCTGAGGGAGTGCCGCTCTGTCGGAGGGTCAGTGCTGAGGGAGTGCCGCACTGTTGGTGGGTCAATACTGAGGGAGTGCCGCACTGTCAGAGGGTCAGTGCTGAAGGAGTGCTGCACTTTCGGAGGGTCAGTACTGAGGGAGTGCCGCACTGTCGCAGGGTCAGTACTGAGGGAGTCCTGCACTGTCGGAGGGTCAGTACTGAGGGAGTGCCGCACAGTCAGAGGTCCAGTACTGAGGGAGTGCCGCACTGTCGGAGGGTCAGTGCTGAGGGAGTGCCGCACTGTCAGAGGGTCAGTGCTGAGGGAGTGCCGCACTGTCAGAGGGTCAGTGCTGAGGGAGTGCCGCACTGTCAGAGTGTCAGTACTGAGGCAGTGCAGCACTCTCGGAGGGTCAGTACTGAGGGAGTGCCGCACTGTCAGAGGGTCAGTACTGAGGGAGTGCCGCACTGTCAGTGGGTCAGTGCTGAGGGAGTGCCGCACTGTCAGAGGGTCAGTGCTGAGGGAGTGCCGCACTGTCAGAGGGTCAGTACTGAGGGAGTGCCGCACTGTCGGAGGGTCAGTGCTGAGTGAGTGCCGCAATGTCAGAGGATCAGTACTGAGGGGGTGCCGCACAGTCAGAGGGCCAGTACTGAGGGAGTGCCGCACTGTCAGAGGGTCAGTGCTGAGGGAGTGCCGCACTGTCAGAGGGTCAGTACTGAGGGAGTGCCGCACTGTCGGATGGTCAGTACTGAGGGAGTGCCGCACTGTCGGATGGTCAGTGCTGAGGGAATGCCGCACTGTCAGAGGGTCAGTGCTGAGGGAGCGCCGCACTGTCAGAGGGTCAGTACTGAGGGAGTGCCGCACTGTCGGATGGTCAGTACTGAGGGAGTGCCGCACTGTCGGATGGTCAGTGCTGAGGGAATGCCGCACTGTCAGAGGGTCAGTGCTGAGGGAGTGCCGCACTGTCGGAGGGTCAGTACTGAGGGAATGCCGCACTGTCGGAGGGTCAGTACTGAGGGAGTGCCGCACCTTCGGAGGGTCAGTAGTGAGGGAGCGCCGCACTGTCGGAGGGTCAGTACTGAGGGAGCGCCGCACTGTCGGAGGGTCAGTGCTGAGGGAGCGCCGCACTGTCGGAGGGTCAGTACTGAGGGAGCGCCGCACTGTCGGAGGGTCAGTACTGAGGGAGTGCCGCACTGTCGGAGGGTCAGTACTGAGGGAGCGCCGCACTGTCAGAGGGTCAGTGCTGAGGGAGCGCCGCACTGTCGGAGGTGAAGGGGGCGACCTTTATGCTTAAGATGACTTTTATGCTTCATCTCATGGACATTCGTATGCGTGTATATCAAATTTATTTTAAAATATTGTCAACAGTTCACAACAATGCGATGACTCATCGGGGGGCCCCTTGCACCCCCGAATCACTTCAGACAACCTTAATCACTTCAGACTCCAAGCAGGGAAACACAGCCAACTTGCTGATTAGATTATGCAAGAAGCTCAAATCAGAAAGTGAGCTCTCCAGAAAGAGCCCAGGGAAATGGGATCAGCTCCACCTATCTATAATGCCTGTCCTAATATCTCGCTATGGTGCCACTGCTTTGTGTTATTCGCAGGCACTGATTATGTAACTTCATAGAAACCCTACAGTGCAGAAGGAGGCCATTCGGCCCATCGAGTCTGCACCGACCACAATCCCACCCAGGCCCTACCCCCACATATTTACCCGCTAACCTACACATCCCAGGACTCTAAGGGGCAATTTTTAACCTGGCCAATCAACCTAACCCGCACATCTTTGGAATTGTACTCAATGATGACACGATTACCATATGTTCGGCGGGAAGATCAAAACCCTATAAATTGTAAAGTGTGCAATGGCCAGGCAGAACAGAGGATTCGCGACTGTCTCTCCCCAGGCCAGCGGTTCTGTTATTTCAAACAGAGAATAAAATTTGTATATCCTTTATGAACCGTACTTGTGTCCGCTTCTGTGTCAAGCAGGGAGGAAGTGGGAAAACTTCCCCTGACGGAGGGTCAGTGCTGAGGGAGTGCTGCACTGTCGGAGGGTCAGTGCTGAGAGAGTGCTGCACTGTCGGAGGGTCAGTACTGAAGGAGTGCCGCACTGTCAGAGGGTCAGTACTGAGGGAGTGCCGCACTGTCGGAGGGTCAGTGCTGAGGGAGTGCCGCACTGTCGGAGGGTCAGTACTGAGGGAGTGCCGCACTGTCGGAGGGTCAGTGCTGAGGGAGTGTCGCACTGTCGGAGGGTCAGTGCTGAGGGAGTGCCGCACTGTCGGAGGGTCAGTACTGAGGGAGTGCCGCACTGTCGGAGGGTCAGTACTGAGAGAGTGCCGCACTGTCAGGGGATCAGTGCTGAGGGAGTGCCGCGCTGTCGGAGGGTCAGTGCTGAGGGAGTGCCGCACTGTCAGAGGGTCAGTGCTGAGGGAGTGCCGCACCGTCAGAGGGTCAGTACTGAGGGAGTGCCGCACTGTCGGAGAGTCAGTGCTGAGTGAATGCCGCACTGTCGGAGGGTCAGTACTGAGGGAGTGCCGCACTGTCAGAGGGTCAGTACTGAGGGAGCGCCGCACTGTCAGAGGGTCAGTGCTGAGGGAGTGCCGCACTGTCGGAGGGTCAGTGCTGAGGGAGTGCCGCACTCTCGGGGGGTCAGTGCTGAGGGAGTGCCGCACTGTCGGAGGGTCAGTGCTGAGGGAGTGCCGCACTGTCGGAGGGTCAGTACTGAGGGAGTGCTGCACTGTCGGAGGGTCAGTACTGAGGGAGTGCCGCACTGTCAGAGGGTCAGTACTGAGAGATAGTTGCACTTTCAGAGGGTCAGTCCTGAGGGAGTGCCGCACTGTCAGAGGGTCAGTGCTGAGGGAGCGCCGCACTGTCGGAGGGTCAGTGCTGAGGGAGCGCCGCACTGTCAGAGGGTCAGTGCTGAGGGAGTGCTGCCCTGTGGGAGGGTCAGTACTAAGGGAGTGCCGCACTGTGGGAGGGTCAGTGCTGAGGGAGTGCCGCACTGTTGGAGGTTCAGACTGAGGGAGCACCGCACTGTCGGAGGGTCAGTGCTGAGGGAGTGCCGCACTGTCAGAGGGTCAGTACTGAGGGAGTGCCGCACTGTCGGAGGGTCAGTGCTGAGGGAGTGCCGCACTGTCAGAGGGTCAGTACTGAGGGAGCACCTCCGTGTCGGAGGGTCAGTGCTGAGGGAGTGGCGCACTGTCAGAGGGTCAGTGCTGAGGGAGTGGCGCACTGTCAGAGGGTCAGTGCTGAGGGAGTGCCGCACGGTCAGAGGGTCAGTGCTGAGGGAGTGCCGCACTGTCGGAGGGTCAGTGCTGAGGGAGTGCCGCACGGTCAGAGGGTCAGTGCTGAGGGAGTGCCGCACTGTCGGATGCTCAGTACTGAGGGAGTGCCGCACTGTCAGAGGGTCAGTGCTGAGGGAGTGCCGCACTGTCGGAGGCTCAGTACTGAGGGAGTGCCGCACTGTCGGAGGCTCAGTACTGAGGGAGTGCCGCACGGTCAGAGGGTCAGTGCTGAGGGAGTGCCGCACTATCGGAGGGTCAGTGCTGAGGGGGTGCCGTGAAATCAGAGGGTCAGTGCTGAGGGAGTGCTGCACTATCGGAGGGTCAGTACTGAGGGAGTGCCGCACTGTCGGAGGGTCAGTGCTGAGGGAGTGGCGCACTGTCAGAGGGTCAGTACTGAGGGAGTGCCGCACTGTCGGAGCGTCAGTACTGAGGGAGTGCCGCATTGTCGGAGGGTCAGTGCTGAGGGAGTGCCGCACTGTCGGAGGGTCAGTGCTGAGGGAGTGCTGCACTATCGGAGGGTCAGTACTGAGGGAGTGCCGCACTGTCGGAGGGTCAGTGCTGAGGGAGTGGCCCACTGTCGGAGGGTCAGTGCTGAGGGAGTGCCGCACTGTCAGAGGGTCAGTACTGAGGGAGTGCCGCACTGTCAGAGGGTCAGTACTGAGGGAGTGCTGCACTGTCGGAGGGTCAGTGCTGAGGGAGTGCCGCACTGTCGGAGATTCAGTACTGAGGGAGTGCCGCATTGTCGGAGGGTCAGTGCTGAGGGAGTGCCGCACTGTCTGAGGGTCACTGCTGAGAGAGTGCCGCACGGTCGGAGGGTCAGTACTGAAAGATAGTTGCACTTTCAGCGGGTCAGTGCTGAGGGAGTGCCGCACTGTCGGAGGGACAGTGCTGAGGGAGCACCTCCGTGTCGGAGGGTCAGTGCTGAGGGAGTGCCGCACTGTCAGAGGGTCAGTGCTGAGGGAGTGCCGCACTGTCAGAGGGTCAGTGCTGAGGGAGTGCCGCACTGTCGGAGGGTCAGTGCTGAGCGAGTGCCGCACTGTCGGAGGGTCAGTACTGAGGGAGTGCCGCACTATCGGAGGGTCAGTGCTGAGGGAGTGCCGCACTGTCGGAGGGTCAGTGCTGAGGGAGTGCCGCACTGTCAGAGGGTCAGTGCTGAGGGAGTGCCGCACTGTCAGAGTGTCAGTACTGAGGCAGTGCAGCACTGTCGGAGGGTCAGTGCTGAGGGAGTGCCGCACTGTCGGAGGGTCAGTGCTGAGGGAGTGCCGCACTGTCGGAGGGTCTGTACTGAGGGAGTGCCGCACTGTCAGAGGGTCAGTACTGAGGGAGTGCCGCACTGTCGGAGGGTCAGTGCTGAGGGAGTGCTGCACTGTCAGAGGGTCAGTACTGAGGGAGTGCCGCACTGTCAGAGGGTCAGTGCTGAGGGAGTGCTGCACTTTTGGAGGGTCAGTGCTGAGGGAGTGCTGCACTGTCGGACGCTCAGTACTGAGGGAGTGCCGCACTTTCAGAGGGTCAGTGCTGAGGGAGTACCGCACTGTCGGAGGGTCAGTACTGAGGGAGCACCGCACTGTCAGAGGGTCAGTGCTGAGGGAGTGCCGCACTGTCGGAGCGTCAGTACTGAGGGAGTGCCGCATTGTCGGAGGGTCAGTGCTGAGGGAGTGCCGCACTGTCGGAGGGTCAGTGCTGACGGAGTTCTGCACTATCGGAGGGTCAGTACTGAGGGAGTGCCGCACTGTCGGAGGGTCAGTGCTGAGGGAGTGGCCCACTGTCGGAGGGTCAGTGCTGAGGGAGTGCCGCACTGTCAGAGGGTCAGTACTGAGGGAGTGCCGCACTGTCAGAGGGTCAGTACTGAGGGAGTGCTGCACTGTCGGAGGGTCAGTGCTGAGGGAGTGCCGCACTGTCGGAGATTCAGTACTGAGGGAGTGCCGCATTGTCGGAGGGTCAGTGCTGAGGGAGTGCCGCACTGTTGGAGGGTCACTGCTGAGAGAGTGCCGCACGGTCGGAGGGTCAGTACTGAAAGATAGTTGCACTTTCAGCGGGTCAGTGCTGAGGGAGTGCCGCACTGTCGGAGGGACAGTGCTGAGGGAGCACCTCCGTGTCGGAGGGTCAGTACTGAGAGAGTGCCGCACTGTCAGAGTGTCAGTACTGAGGGAGTGCCCCACTGTCGGAGGGTCAGTACTGAGGGAGCGCCGCACTGTCGGAGGGTCAGTACTGAGGGAGTGCCGCACTGTCGGAGGGTCAGTACTGAGGGAGTGCCGCACTGTCGGAGGGTCAGTACTGAGGGAGTGCCGCCCTGTCGGAGGGTCAGTACTGAGGGAGTGCCGCACTGTCGGAGGGTCAGTACTGAGGGAGTGCCGCACTGTCGGAGGGTCAGTACTGAGGGAGTGCCGCACTGTCGGAGGGTCAGTGCTGAGGGAGTGCCGCACTGTCGGAGGGTCAGTACTGAGGGAGTGCCGCACTGTCAGAGGGTCACTACTGAGGGAGTGCCGCACTGTCGGAGGGTCAGTGCTGAGGGAGTGCCGCACTGTCGGAGGGTCTGTACTGAGGGAGTGCCGCACTGTCAGAGGGTCAGTGCTGAGGGAGTGCCACACTGTCGGAGGGTCAGTACTGAGGGAGTGCCGCACTGTCGGAGGGTCAGTACTGAGGGAGTGCCGCACTGTCGGAGGGTCAGTACTGAGGGAGTGCCTCACTGTCAGAGGGTCAGTACTGAGGGAGTGCCGCACTGTCGGAGGGTCAGTACTGAGGGAGTGCCTCACTGTCAGAGGGTCAGTACTGAGGGAGTGCCGCACTGTCGGAGGGTCAGTACTGAGGGAGTGCCGCACTGTCGGAGGGTCAGTACTGAGGGAGTGCCGCACTGTCGGAGGGTCAGTACTGAGGGAGTGCCGCACTGTCGGAGGGTCAGTACTGAGGGAGTGCCGCACTGTCGGAGGGTCAGTACTGAGGGAGTGCCGCCCTGTCGGAGGGTCAGTCCTGAGGGAGTGCCGCACTGTCGGAGGGTCAGTACTGAGGGAGCGCTGCGTAATATTTTCGAGTGGTGAATTTGATGTTTGTTTTGTGAGGGACATTTGCACATTTTCAGTGTGGTCTGTTGTGATGTGGGACCCTCACTCCCTGCCCTGATGTCGGTCTGTTTCCTGCCAGCTGTTGATTGGGTTTTCTTCCGTTCGATTGGGAAGATAGCAATGTCATCAAACAGTGAATGGGGATAATATATTGATGCATCAATGGGCTTATCACTGCGGAGGGAACCGCAATTGTTTCCGGATGAACAACTGAGCCATGTGTCAGAGCGAGATTAAAAACTCATATCACCCGGTGAGGGCCAAATGTTGCATGCTGATAACTTGTCATGATGTGGAGATGCCGGTGTTTTACTGGGGTAAACACTGGAAGAAGTCTCATACTATCTGTAACCCCCAGTCACACTATCTGTGACCCCCAGTCGCACTATCTGTGACCCCCAGTCGCACTATCTGTGACCCCCCGCGACTTGCCTGGACTTGCAAAATCTCACTAACTGTCCTGTCTGGAGACAATACACATCTCTTTAACCTGCATCAATATATTATCCCCATTCACTGTTTGATGACATTGCTATCTTCCCAATCGAACGGAAGAAAACCCAATCAACAGCTGGCAGGAAACAGACCGACATCAGGGCAGGGAGTGAGGGTCCCACATCACACGCTCTCTCCACTCACCTTGTCTGCACCTTTAAGACTTGATTATCTGTAAAGACTCGCATTCCAACCATTATTCATGTAAATTGAGTTTGTGTCTTTATGTGCCCTGTTTGTGAACAGAATTCCCACTCACCTGACGAAGGGGCAGCGCTCCGAAAGCTTGTGTGGCTTTTGCTACCAAATAAACCTGTTGGACTTTAACCTGGTGTTGTGAGACTTCTCACAGATAACTTGGAACAGACTGGAGCAAATCGAGTGAGGGGAGAGAGAGAGAGAGGGCAGGTTGAAATTCCACAAGGTTATTTGTGACGCGTTGGAGGTATACTTGATAGATTAAAGCAGGGAATATTGTTCCATTGTCTCCATAGCACTGTAGCACGGTGGTTAGCACTGCTGCCTCACAGCGCCAGGGACCCGGGTTCGATTCCCGGCCTCGGGTCACTGTCTGCGCGGAGTCTGCACGTTCTCCCCGTGTCTGCATGGGTTTCCTCCGGGTGCTCCGGTTTCCTCCCACAGTCTGAAAGACGTGCTGGTTAGGGGGATTGGCCATGCTAAATTGCCCCTTAGTGTCCAAAGATGTGCGGGTTAGGTGGATTGGCCATGCTAAATTGCCCCTTAGTGTCCAAAGATGTGCGGGTTAGGTGGATTGGCCATGCTAAATTGCCCATTAGTGTCCAAAGATGTGCAGGTTAGGTGGATTGGCCATGCTAAATTGCCCATTAGTGTCCAAAGATGTGCAGGTTAGGTGGATTGGCCATGCTAAATTGTCCCTTAGTGTCCAAAGATGTGCAAGTTAGGTGGATTGGCCATGCTAAATTGCACCTTAGTGTCCAAAGATGTGCAGGTTAGGTGGATTGGCCATGCTAAATTGCCCCTTAGTGTCCAAAGATGTGTGGGTTAGATGGATTGGCCATGCTAAATTGTCCCTTAGAGTCCAAAGATGTGCAGGTTAGGGGGATTGGCCATGCTAAATTGTCCCTTAGTGTCCAAAGATGTGCAGGTTAGGTGGATTGGCCATGCTAAATTGTCCCTTAGAGTCCAAAGATGTGCAGGTTAGGGGGATTGGCCATGCTAAATTGTCCCTTAGAGTCCAAAGATGTGCAGGTTAGGTGGATTGGCCATGCTAAATTGTCCCTTAGAGTCCAATGATGTGTAGGTTAGGTGGATTGGCCATGTTAAATCTCCCCTTAGTGTCAGCGGGATTAGCAGGGTAAATGTGTGTGGTTACGGGGATAGGGCCTGGGTGGGATTGTGGTCGGTGCAGACTCGATGGGCCGAATGGCCTCCTTCTGCACCGTAGAGATTCTATGATTCACTTTATTGGACAGATGTGTGATCCTCACCAGTTTGGTGGGGAGGTGGGGTGGGGGGGGGGGGGGGGGGGGGGGGGGGGGGGGGCGCGGGGGGTGGGGGGGTGGGGGTGGGGAGCGGCACCCAAGCTTGCCGGTGAAGCCGGCTGCAGACTGTTAGGGGCGCTATTATGCACGTACCTCGATCTCCCAGTGTACTGGGAGATTTCCTGCCGTTTCCCCTCCACCCCACCTTGGACATCACCACCACACACCCACCCACCCCGCTTTCCAGTTTAATATTATCCGTCCTATAGCAGGGTGAACAGATAATGCAGATAAATGATCAGCAAAGCGATGCTGTTATTGTAAAGGGACGAAGGACGTGGTGTGGACAGATCTTAAAAGTTTACTTATTAGTGTCACAAGTAGGCTGACATTAACACCGCAATGAAGTTACTGTGAAAATCCCCCAGTCGCCACACTCCGGCGCCTGTTCGGGTAACACTGAGGGAGACTTTAGTACCCTAACCAGCACGTCTTTGGAGTGTGGGAGGAAACCGGAGCACCCGGAGGAAACCCACGCAGACACAGGGAGAATGTGCAGACTCCACACAGACAGTGACCCGAGCCGGGAATCGAACCCGGGTCCCTGGCGCTGTGAGGCAGCAGCGCTAACCCACTGTGCCACCGTGCTGATGTAAGGGGATAGTTGTCCAGATACACGGACAACTTGCAAACTCTGGGTGGGGTGCAGAGAATTTGAACAGTCGGAAAATGAAGTGGAATTTGAGTAACAGAGCCATAGAGTCATAGAGGTTTACAGCATGGAAACAGACCCTTCGGCCCAACGTGTCCATGCTGCCCTTTTGTTTTTTAAACCCCTAAGCTAGTCCCAATTGCCCGCGTTTGGCCCATATCCCTCTATACCCATCTTACCCATGTAACTGTCTAAATATTTTTTAAAAGACAAAATTGTACCCGCCTCTACTACTGCCTCTGGCAGCTTGTTCCAGACACTCACCACCCTCTGTGTGAAAAAACTGCCCCTCTGGACACTTTTGTATCTCTCCCCTCTCACCTTAAACCTATCCCCTCTAGTTTTAGACTCCCCTACCTTTGGGGAAAGATGTTAACTATCCAGCTGATCTACGCCCCTCATTATTTTATAGACCTCTATAAGGGGTAGCACAGCGGTTAGCGCTGCTGCCTCACAGCGCCAGGGACCCTTGGTTCGATTCCCGGCTGGGGTCACTGTCTGTGCGGAGTTTGCACGTTCTCCCCGTGTCTGCGTGGGTTTCCTCCGGGTGCTCCGGTTTCCTTCCACAGTCCAAAGATGTGTAGGTTAGGGGGATTGGCCATGCTAAATTGCCCCTTAGTGTCCAAAGATGTGCAGGTTAGGTGGATTGGCCATGCTAAATTGCCCCTTAGTGTCCAAAGATGTGCAGGTTAGGTGGATTGTCCATGCTAAATTGTCCCTTAGTGTCCAAAGATGTGCGGGTTAGGTGGATTGGCCATGCTAAAGTGCCCCTTAGTGTCCAAAGATGTGCAGGTTAGGTGGATTGGCCATGCTAAAGTGCCCCTTAGTGTCCAAAGATGTGCAGGTTAGGTGGATTGGCCATGCTAAAGTGCCCCTTAGTGTCCAAAGATGTGCAGGTTAGGGGGATTGGCCATGCTAAATTGCCCCTTAGTGTCCAAAGATGTGCAGGTTAGGTGGATTGGCCGTGCTAAATTGCCCCTTAGTGTCAGGGGGATTAGCGGGGTAATTACATGGTGTTATGGGGATAGGGCCTGGGTGGGATTGTGGCTGGTGCAGACTCGATGGGCCGAATGGCCTCCTTCTGCACTGTGGGGATTCTATGACCTAAGGTCACACCTCAGCCTCCTGGCCTCCAGGGAAAAAAGTCCCAGTCTATCCAGCCTCTCCTTATAACTCAAACCATCAAGTCCCGGGCGCATCCTAGTAAATCTTTTCTGCACTCTGTCTTTCTTTGACTTTAAAGAAATCCGCAGAGGGTCTATATTTAGGACGGAGGTGAGGAGACATTTCTTCACCCGGTGAACCTGTGGAATTCATTCCCACAGGAAGTAGTTGATGCCAAAACATTGAATGTATTCAAGAGGCGGCTGGATATAGCACTTGGGGCGAACGGGGTCAAAGGTTATGGGGAGAAAGCAGGATTAGGCTATTGGGTTGGATGATCAGCCAAGATGGTGATGGATGGGGGAGCAGGTTCGAAGGGCCGAATGGCCTCCTCCCGCTCCTATCTTTCTATGTTTCTACTTATCTTCGATGAGTTAACGGGAGAGACTGGGGAGCGATGAATTTGCAGTCCTCGCGCTGAGATATTCCACTCTGACTGATTAATGATCAGATTAATGAACCCAGCCAATCAAGACTGCGCGTCACCCTTTGCGACGCGAACCAGATTCGGTGAAAACCCGCAGAATGTTTCCTCCCTTTCTGCATCGCGGTTTGAACAAAGAACAAAGAACAGTACAGCACAGGAAACAGGCCCTTCGGCCCTCCAAGCCTGTGCCGCTCCTTGGTCCAACTAGACCAATCGTTTGTACCCCTCCATTCCCAGGCTGCTCATGTGACTATCCAGGTAAGTCTTAAACGATGTCAGCGTGCCTGCCTCCACCACCCTACTTGGCAGCGCATTCCAGGCCCCCACCACCCTCTGTGTAAAAAACGTCCCTCTGATATCTGAGTTATACTTCGCCCCTCTCACCTTGAGCCCGTGACCCCTCGTGAACGTCACTTCTGATCTAGGAAAAAGCTTCCCACCGTTCACCCTATCTATCCCCTTCATAATCTTGTACACCTCTATTAGATCTCCCCTCATTCTCCGTCTTTCCAGGGAGAACAACCCCAGTTTACCCAATCTCTCCTCATAGCTAAGACCCTCCATACCAGGCAACATCCTGGTAAACCTTCTCTGCACTCTCTCTAACGCCTCCACGTCCTTCTGGTAGTGCGGCGACCAGAACTGGACGCAGTACTCCAAATGTAGCCTAACCAGCGTTCTATACAGCTGCATCATCAGACTCCAGCTTTTATACTCTATACCCCGTCCTATAAAGGCAAGCATCCCATATGCCTTCTTCACCACCTTCTCCACCTGTGTTGCCACCTTCAAGGATTTGTGGACTTGCACACCCAGGTCCTTCTGTGTTTCTATACTCCTGATGACTCTGCCATTTATTGTATAACTCCTCCCTACATTATTTCTCTCCTGTTTGCTCTCCTTAACCCTGAGGCTACCGTGTGGTTAAACCGTTCGGATATCAGAGCCGCTAGAACACAGACCCCCTCAATCGACAGAGAGGACGCGACCTTACAGAACAGTGCCCAACGGCCGGGTAAACGGGAGAGTTTCAGATCCGTTTTTGCTTTGGGCGGACTTTAAAAAAAAAGCAATTTTCCGATACACTTACCGGATACACAGCCCCAGGCTCGTAAGATCCCTCCTGGTGTTACCTTCGTTTTTTCGCGAGAATCTTCCGTCCTTGATACAAAGGCAAACGCCAACCGTTGTCAGAATCAAAGTTCTTTAGTTGTCCTCCATATGTAGTCTGGCTAACTACTTAACCTCCTCTCGGTGCTGGAAGTCAGTTAGTAAAAAGCCCACGAAGCAACAGGCCCTTTTATACAGCTTTCAACCCCATCAGGTGGATGTGATTTCAAACAAGACTTAAGCACACATCATCTGATTCAAACAAAAACAGGAATTGCTGCATGAGAAAGAACATCCTATTAAAACACGCATTTATTACTTACAACCCCCACTCATCAGAACATCAGCATAATGTCTTGAGGATACGCCATTTGTTAACTCAAAAGACAACATTATCACGTACTCAGCTGGACTCGCACCCCAGCCGGGCTCAGCAAGCTGGAGCCTGTGGTGAACCTGTTTTGTCAGTTTGCTCCACATGAGCTGTTCCTCTGCCGTTCTTGCAAGCCCAATAGTTCCCCTCGTCCTCCACAGTGGACATTAACTCTTTAATGTCTCACTGGGGCCAATGGAGAGTGCCGTTCCCCCCAGAGCCTCTGGGGGGGCGGGCGTGCCGGACTAATTTAAATGCAGATTACAGGGTCAACGGTAGGGTTCTGAAGGCTGTGGAGGAACAGAGAGATCTTGGGGTCCATATCCACAGATCTCTGAAGGTTGCCACTCAAGTGGATAGAGCTGTGAAGAAGGCCTGTAGTGTGTTAGCTTTTATTGACGGGGGGTTGGAGTTTAAGAGCCGTGGGGTGATAGTGGAGTTGAAATCAACCATGATTGAATGGTGGAGTGGACTCGATGGGCCGAATGGCCTTACTTCCGCTCCTATGTCTTATGGTCTTATGGGTTATGCTGCAGCTGTACAGGACCTTGGTGAGACCACATTTGGAATATTGTGTGCAGTTCTGGTCACCTCACTATAAGAAGGATGTGGAAGCGCTGGAAAGAGTGCAGAGGAGATTTACCAGGATGCTGCCTGGTTTGGAGGGTAGGTCTTATGAGGAAAGGTTGAGGGAGCTAGGGCTGTTCTCTCTGGAGCGGAGGAGGCTGAGGGGCGACTTAATAGAGGTTTATAAAATGATGAAGGGGATAGATAGAGTGAACGTTCAAAGACTATTTCCTCGGGTGGATGGAGCTATTACAAGGGGGCATAACTATAGGGTTCATGGTGGGAGATATAGGAAGGATATCAGAGGTAGGTTCTTTACGCAGAGAGTGGTTGGGGTGTGGAATGGACTGCCTGCAGTGATAGTGGAGTCAGACACTTTAGGAACATTTAAGCGGTTATTGGATAGGCACATGGAGCACACCAGGATGATAGGGAGTGGGATAGCTTGATTTTGGTTTCAGATAAAGCTCGGCACAACATCGTGGGCCGAAGGGCCTGTTCTGTGCTGTACTGTTCTATGCTCTATGTAACATTCCGGCTTCTGTGCGGGGTTTTTACGAACTCGGGCGGGCGAGGCTCGTAAAATCCCGCCTGAGAGCAATTCCATTCTCGCTTGTCCCCGGAACAGAGGCGGAACGATTCCGGCCTCTGTCACTTTATTGGACGGAAGTCCGATTCTCACCAGTATGATTTGATTTGATTTGATTTGATTTATTATTGTCACATGTATCGGGATACAGTGAAAAGTATTGTTTCTTGTGCACTATACAGACAAAGCATACCGTTCATAGAGAAGGAAAGGAGAGAGTGCAGAATGTAGTGTTACAGTCATAGTTAGGGTGTAGAGAAAGATCAACTTAATATAAGGTAGGTCCATTCAAAAGTCTGACAGCAGCAGGGAAGAAGCTGTTCTTGAGTCGGTTGGTACGTGATCTCAGACTTTTGTATCTTTTTCCCGAAGGAAGAAGGTGGAAGAGAGAATGTCCGGGGTGTGTGGGGGTCCTTGATTATGCCGGCTGCTTTTCCCGAGGCGGCGGGAAGTGTAGACGGAGTCAATGGATGGGAGGCTGGTTTGCGTGATGGACTGGGCTACATTCACAACCTTTTGTAGTTTCTTGCGGTCTTGGGCAGAGCAGGAGCCCAGACCAAGCTGTGATACATCCGGAAAGAATGCTTTCTATGGTGCGTCTGTAAAAGTTGGTGAGAGTCGTAGCTGACATGACAAATTTCCTTAGTCTTCTGAGAAAGTAGAGGCGTTGGTGGGGCTTTCTTAACTATAGTGTCGGCGTGGAGGGACCAGGACAGGTTGTTGGTGATCTGGACACCTAAAAACTTGAAGCTCACGACCCTTTCTACTTCATCCCCGCTGATGTAGACAGGGGCATGTTCTCCTTTACACTTCCTGAAGTCGATGACAAGCTCCTTCATTTTGTTGATATTGAGGGAGAGGGACAGTATGGGGAGGAGGGGGAGCGGAGCCTAAGTTCACCAAGCCAGCAGTAGGCTACTTAGGGCGCCATTGTGCCCAAATCTCCTAGTGAACTGGGGGACCTCCTGCCACCCACCCAACGCACACCCCCCCACAGACTTCGCCAACCATTCCCCCCAACATTGGCAGCAGTGTACCCCTCCCCATGCAAAAACAGGTCAGTGGCATCGATGAGTCCCCTGTCACGACCCCCTTTGCAGCCCACCCTGCAGTTACAACACTGGCAGCTATCCAACAATGTGGAAAGTTGCCCAGGTGCGTCCTGGACACAAAAAGCAGGGTGGCATGGTAGCACAGTGGTTAGCACTGCTGCTTCACAGCTCCAGGGTCCCGGGTTCGATTCCCGGCTCGGGTCACTGTCTGTGTGGAGTTTGCACATTCTCCTCGTGTCTGCGTGGGTTTCCTCCGGGTGCTCCGGTTTCCTCCCACAGTCCAAAAATGTGCGGGTTAGGTTGATTGGCCAGGTTAAAAATTGCCCCTTAGAGTCCTGGGATGCGTAGGTTAGAGGGATTAGTGGGTAAAATATGTGGGGGTAGGGCCTGGGTCGGATTGTGGTCGGTGCAGACTCGATGGGCCGAATGGCCTCCTTCTGCACTGTAGGGATTCTATGATTTCTATGATGAAATCTGACCCCGCCAATTACTGCCCAATCAGTCTACTCTCGATCATCAATAAAGTGATGGAAGGGGTCATCGACAGCGCTATCCAGCAGCACCTGCTCAGCAATAACCTGCTCAGTGGCGCCCAGTTTGGGTTTCGCCCAGGGTCACTCAGCTCCTGACCTCATTACAGCCTTGGTTCAAACAGGGACAAAAGAGCAGAATTCCAGAGGGTGAGGTGAGAGTGACAGCCCTTGACATCGAGGCCACATTGGACCGAGTGTGGCATCAAGGAGCCCTGGCGAAACTGGGGTCAATGGGTACCAGGGGTCAAATTCTCCGCTGGTTGGAGTCATACCTGGCACAGAGGGAGATGGTTGTGGAGGGTCAGTCATCCCAGCTCCAGGACATCACTGCAGGAGTCCCTCAGGGTTAGTGTCCTAGACCCAACAATCTTCAGCTGCTTCATCAATGACCTTCTCTCCATCAGAAGGTCAGAGGTGGGGATGTTCGCCGATGATTGCACAATGTTCAACATCATTCACCACTCCTCAGATACTGAAACAGTCCCGTGTCCCAATGCAGCAAGACCTGGACAATATCCAGGCTTGGGCTGACAAGTGGCAAAATATTCACACCACACAAGTGCCCGGCAATGACCATCTCCAATAAGAAACACTCTAACCATCGCCCCCTTGACATTCAATGGTGTAACCGTCACTGAATCCCCCCACTGTCAACATCCTGGGGGTTACCATTGAACTGAAACTCAACTGGACCCAGCCACATAAACACAGTGGCTACAAGAGCAGGTCAGAGACTAGGAATCCAGCGGAGAGTAACTCACCTCCTGACTCCCCCCCAAAGCCTGTCCACGGGGAATCCTGCGGAGAGTAACTCACCTCCTGACTCCCCCCCAAAGCCTGTCCACGGGGAATCCTGCGGAGAGTAACTCACCTCCTGACTCCCCCCCAAAGCCTGTCCACCATCTACAAGGACACAAGTCAGGAGTGCGATGGAATACTCTCCACTTGCCTGGATGAGTGCGGCTCCCAACAACACTCGAGAAACTCGACACCATCCAGGACAAAGCAGCCCCGCTCGATCGACACGCTAACCACAAACACTCACTCCCTCCACCACCGACGCACAGTGGCAGCAGTGTGTACCATCTACAAGATGCACTGCAGCGACTCGCCAAGGCTCCTTCGACAGCAACTTCCAAACCCACCACCTCTACCACCTAGAAGGACAAGGGGGGGGGGGGGCAGCAGACACATGGGGAACACCCCCACCTGCAAGCTCCCCCTCCGAGCCATTCGCCATCCCGACTTGGAAATATATCGGCCGTTCCTTCACTGTGGCTGGGGTCAAAATCCTGGAACTCCCTCCCTAACAGCACTATGGGTGTACCTACACCACACACGGGGACTGACTGATGTCCAATCACAATCCTGGAACTCCCTCCCTAACAGCATTGTGGATGCACCTACACCACACGGGGACTAGATCATAGATAGATAGATACCCTACAGTACAAAAAGAGGCCATTCGGCCCATCGAGTCTGCCCGACCACAATCCCACCCAGGCCCTACCCCCATATCCCTACATATTTTACCCACTAATCCCTCTAACCCACACATCCCAGGACACTAATGGGCAATTTTAGCATGGCCAATCAACCCAACCCGCACATCTTTGGACTGCGGGAGGAAACCGGAGCACCCGGAGGAAACCCACGCAGACACGGGGAGAACGTGCAAACTCCACACAGACAGTGACCCGAACCGGGAATCGAACCCGGGTCCCTGGAGCTGTGAAACAGCAGCGCTAACCCACTGTGCCACCGTGCCACCCGACTGACTGATGTCCAATCACAATCCTGGAACTCCCTCCCTAACAGCACTGTGGGTGTACCTACACCACACACGGGGACTGACTGATGTCCAATCACAATCCTGGAACTCCCTCCCTAACAGCACTGTGGGTGTACCTACACCACGCAGGGACTGACTGATGTCCAATCACAATCCTGGAACTCTCTCCCTAACAGCACTGTGGGTGTACCTACACCACGCAGGGACTGACTGATGTCCAATCACAATCCTGGAATTCCCTCCCTAACGGCATTGTGGGTCAACCCACAGAACGTGGACTGCAGCGATTCAAGATGGCGGCTCACCACCACCTTCTCAAGGGGCAACTAGGGATGGGCAATAAAAGCTGGACCCAGCCAGTGACGCCCACGTCGCTGAATAAAAAAATGAATTTAAAAAATGAATTAAAAAAGTGAATGAATAAAAAATGATGGACAGGTCAGGGCCTTCCATGTGCCAGTATGGACTCGATGGGTGGAAGGGCCTCTTCTGTAGTTTTCCGTGATCCTGAGCCAGTCCCCCCTCTCCCCGCCGATCAACTCCGTCTTGCAGAGCTCCCTACCGCTCACCCTCTGTTTCAAAGCCCCTTCCTCACCACCTACCCCTCCCTTGCACACCCCTGCTGTGCATACACCAACATAACCCCCCCCTGCCAGTCAGCCCCCCTGCAGAGGATCCGCCCCCCCCCACAGAGATCCACCCGTGACTCCCCCTTTGCAGATCTCCTTCCCCCTTCTCAGGCTCCAAACCCCAGTCAGGCCCCACCCCCTTTAGCACTGCCCTGGCACAGTTATGAACCCTGGTGGGCAGTGTGTCAGGGTGCCCGGTGGATAGTGCCAGGGTGCCTGGAGGGCAATGCCAGGATGTCCGGCGGGCAGTGCCAAGGTGCCCGGTGGGCAGTGCTTGAGTGCCTGATGTGACCTGCTTGGGGTACCCAGTGGGCTATGCCAGGGTGCCCATTGGACAGTGCCAAGGTGCCTGGTAGGCCATGTCAGGGTGCCAGGTGGGCAGTGCCAGGGTGCCAGGTGGGCAGTGTCAGGGTGCCAGGTGGGCAGTGCCAGGGTGCCTGCTGGACAAGCCAGGGTGCTTGGTGGGCAGTGCCAGGGTGCCTGGTGGGTTGTGCCAGAGTGCCAGGTGGGATGTGCTAGGGTGCCCAGTGGATAATGCTAGGATGCTCATTGGGCAGTGTCAGGGTGCCAGGTGGGCAGTGCCTGACTATGCCCCTGGTCGCCAAGGGGGCTTCAGTTTTGTCCAATCCCTCCAGCAAGCTCATCATGCCTGGTCTCCACCAGTGGGGACCACCTGTGATGCTTGCGGGTGTGAGGGTCGACCGGCGAGGTAGATAAGTCCAAGTGAGACCGAACGACGCAGTCGGCATCGTGTGTTTTCCTGGTGTGGAATCAATCTTGCCGGCGAAACAGGGCCTGTAACATTGCGTGAGGTGGGAAACTGGGCGCCATTTTTGGGCTGACTGGCGCGGTGAGGTGAATCGGTAAGATCGCGCCCAGAGTATTCACTAATACTCGGAGAAATGTAAAAGATGTCAGGAAGATTGGGCATATGCATGGGTAGATGCGGTATAATGTGGATAAACTTAACAACACAAGAACTAGGAGCAGGAGGAGGCCATCTGGCCCCTCGAGCCTGCTCCGTCATTCAATAAGATCATGGCTGATCTTTTTGTGGACTCAGCTCCACTGACCCGCCCGCTCACCATAACCCTTAATTCCTTCACTGTTCAAAAATCTATCTATCCTTGCCTTAAAAACATTCAACGAGGGAGCCTCAACTGGGCAGGGAATTCCACAGATTCACAATCCTTTGTGTGAAGAAGTTCCTCCTCAACTCAGTCCTAAATCTGCTTCCCCTTATTTTGAGGCTATGCCCCCTAGTTCTAGTTTCACCCGCTCGTGGAAACAACCTCCCTGCTTCTATCTTATCTATTCCCTTCATAATCTTACATGTTTCTATAAGATCTCCCCTCATTCTTCTGGATTCCAATGAGTACAGCCCCAGTCTACTCAGTCTCTCTTCATAAGCCAACCCTCTCAACTCCGGAATCAACCTAGTGAATCTCCTCTGCACCCCCTCCAGTGCCAGTAAATCCTTTCTCAAGTAAGGAGACCAAAACTGTACACAGTACTCCAGGTGAGGTTATCCACTTTGGCAGCAATGATAGGAAGACAGATTATTACTTGAGTGGGTGTAAATTGAGAGAGGCGGATACTCAGCGAGACCTTGGAGTCCTCGTGCATCAGTCGCTGAAAGTAAGCTCGCAGGTACAGCAGGCAGTAAAGAAGGCAAATAGCTGTTGGCCTTCATAGCGAGAGGATTGGAGTATAGGGATAGGGATGTTTTGCTGCAATTGTACAGGGCGTTGGTGAGGCCATACCTGGAGTATTGTGCGCAGTTTTGGTCTCCTTATCTGAGGAAGGATGTCCTTGCTATAGAGGGAGCGCAGCGAAGGTTTACCAGGCTGATTCCTGGGATGGCAGGTCTGTCATATGAGGAGAGACTAAGTGGGTTAGGATTATATTCACTGGAGTTCAGAAGAGTGAGAGGGAATCTCATAGAAACTTATAAAATTCTAACAGGGTTAGACAGGGTAGATTCAGAAAGAATGTTCCTGATGGTGGGGGGAGTCCAGAACTAGGGGGTCATAGTTTGAGGATAAGGGGGTAAACCTTTTAGGACTGAGGTGAGGAGAAATTTCTTCACCCAGAGAGCGGTGGAATTCACTCCCACAGAAAGTAGTTGAGGCCAAAACGTTGTGTGATATCAGGAAGGAATTAGATATCGCTCTTGGGGCTAAAGGGATCGGGGGATATGGGGGGGAAGGAGGGAATCAGGATATTGAATTTGATGATCAGCCATGATCGTAATGAATGGCGGAACAGGCTGGAAGGGCCGAATGGCCTCCTCCTGCTCCTTGTTTCTATGATTGCCGGGGTGAGATGTTCCCCCCAGTGTCCTCGGGCCAATATTTATCCCTCAACCAACATGAGTTAAAAAAAACACATTATCTGACGATCATCATATTGCTGGGATCTTGCTGTGCGTAAATCTGCCAGCGGGTCTCCCACGTCACAAAAGTACTTGGTTCGCTGTAAAGTCCTGGGAGACGCTACATCAGTCCCAAATCGTTCTTTAATCTTCCTGTTAACCAGAGAGAGAGCATTGCAGAGTGAGTTTGCGCAGGGAAGCTTTTATCCAACTGGACAGCCATGATCAAAATGAATGGCGGAACAGGCTGGAAGGGCCGAAGGGCCTCCTCCTGCTTCTAGTTTCTATGTTTCCATGGCGGCACGGTAGCACAGTGGTTAGCACTGCTTCTTCACAGCTCCAGGGTCCCGGGTTCGATTCCCGGCTCGGGTCACTGTCTGTGTGGAGTTTGCACATTCTCCTCATGTCTGCGTGGGTTTCCTCCGGGTGCTCCGGTTTCCTCCCACAGTCCGAAAGATGTGCGGGTTAGGTTGATTGGCCAGGTTAAAAATTGCCCCTTAGAGTCCTGGGATGCGTAGGTTAGAGGGATTAGTGGGTAAATATGTGGGGGTAGGGCCTGGGTGGGATTGTGGTCGGTGCAGACTCGATGGGCCGAATGGCCTCCTTCTGCACTGTGGGGTTTCTATGATTTCTATGATTTCTATGACAGGTGAGGCCACACCTGAGGCCCTGGGTACAGTTTTGGTCTCCTTATTCGGGGAGGGGTCGACTCACATTGGAGGCAGTTCAGAGAGGGTTGACTGGGCTGATTCCTGGGGAGAAAGGAGGGGTTTGTCTTCTGAGGAAAGGTTGGAGCGGGTCGGAAGTTCAGAAGAATGAGAGAGAATCTTATTGAAACATCTCAGATTCTGAGTGGGGGGCTCGACAGGGCGGATGCTGAGGGGATGATTCCCCCCATCGAGTTGGGGGGGGGTGGGGGAGGAATTTGGAACAAGATTGTGAGGTGAGCCATAGAATCCCTCCAGTGCAGAAAGAGGCCATTCAGCCCATCGAGTCTACACTGACTCTCCGGAAGAGAATCTCACCCAGGCCCTTCCCTCTGTCCTATCCCCGTAGCCCCCACATTTAGCATGGCCAATCCACCTAACCTGCACATCTTTGGACACTAAGGGGCAATTTAGCATGGCCAATCCACCTAACCTGCATATCTTTGGACACTAAGGGGCAATTTAGCATGGCCAATCCCCCTAACCTGCATGTCTTTGGACACTAAGGGGCAATTTAGCATGGCCAATCCACCTAACCTGCACATCTTTGGACACTAAGGGGCAATTTAGCATGGCCAATCCACCTAACCTGCACATCTTTTGACACTAAGGGGCAATTTAGCATGGCCAATCCACCTAAACCTACACATCTTTGGACACTAAGGGGCAATTTAGCATGGCCAATCCACCTAACCTGCATATCTTTGGACACTAAGGGGCAATTTAGCATGGCCAATCCCCCTAACCTGCATGTCTTTGGACACTAAGAGGCAATTTAGCACGGCCAATCCACCTAACCTGCACATCTTTGGACACTAAGGGGCAATTTAGCATGGCCAATCCACCTAACCTGCACATCTTTGGACACTAAGGGACAATTTAGCATGGCCAATCCACCTAACCTGCACATCTTTGGACTGTGGGAGGAAACCGGAGCATCCGGAGGAAACCCACACCGACGTGGGGAGAACATGCAGACTCCACACAGACAGTGACCCGAGGCGGGAATTGAACCCGGGTCCCTGGCGCTGTGAGGCAGCAGTGCTAACCCACTGTGCCACAATGCTGTCCACAGCACATTCCAGCCAATGAATCCCTTTCTGATATTGAGCCACGTAAGGTACGCCACACAGCAAGATCCCATTATCAATACTGGGGAATAGTGACGCAGATCGTCCGCTTAGCTGATGTCAGCCTTGGGATTGGGGGGGTTACTTGTGCAAGAATCACATGAAAACTTAGCACGTGAGTTCATAGAGTACATAGGGGAGAAGGAAAGGAGAGAGTGCAGAATGTAGTGTTACAGTCATAGCTAGGGTGTAGAGAAAGATCAACTTAATACAAGATAGGTCCATTCAAAAGTCTGACAGCAGCAGGGAAGAAGCTGTTCTTGAGTCGGTCGGTGCGTGACCTCAGACTTTTGTATCTTTTTCCCGATGGAAGAAGGTAGAAGAGAGAATGTCCGGGGTGTGTGGGGGTCCTTGATTATGCCGGCTGCTTATCCCGAGGCAGCGGGAAGTGTAGACGGAGTCAATGGATGGGAGGCTGGGTTTGCGTGATGGGACTGGGCTACATTCACAACCCTTTGTAGTTCCTTGCGGTCTTGGGCAGAGCAGGAGCCCCATACCAAGCTGTGATACATTCGGAAAGGGTGCTTTCTATGGTGCATCTGTAAAAGTTGGTGAGAGTCGTAGCGGACATGCCAATTTCCTTAGTCTTCCAAAGTTGGTGGGGCTTTCTTAACTATAGTGTCGGCGTGGGGGGGACCAGGACAGGTTGTTGGCGATCAGTTTTTTTAAAGATAGTTCATTAGTGTCACAGATAGGCTTACATTAACACTGCGATGAAGTTACTGTGAAAATCCCCATGGTCGCCACACTCCTGTTCGGGTAACACTGAGGGAGAATTTAACACCCTAACCAGCACGTCTTTCGGACTGTGGGAGGAACCCGGAGCGCCCGGAGGAAACCCATGCAGACACGGGGAGAACGTGCAAACTCCACACAGACAGTGACCCGAGCCGGGAATCGAACCCGGGGTCCCTGGCGCTGTGAGGCAGCAGTGCTCACCACCGTGCGGCCCACAGAGGCATTGGTGGGGCTTTCTTAACTATAGCGTCAGCGTGGAGGGACCAGGACAGGTTGTTGGTGATCTGGACACCTAGAAACTTGAAGTTCTTGACCAAGTACTGCCCGCTCCATGACCCTGGAACAGAGACGCTACTGATTATTCATCCAATTGTCTTTCGTAGACTATTGTCAAATCTGTCTCTGCCAACCTATCAGACGCTGGTATTTGAATGTGAACCCATTGTAGTAAAACACTTCCTTTAATATGTCACCTCTAACCCCTTTGCCAGTGACCTTAAAGGTCAATGAATGACCCATCTTCCCTCTGTATCTTAAACTTATAAGATACTTATCCTTAATCCATCACCAATAAGAGACACTATAACCACCGCCCCTTGACATTCAATGGTGTTACCATCACTGAATCCCCCCACTGCCAACATCCTGGGGGTTACCATTGACCTGAAACTCAACTGGACCCAGCCACATAAATACTACCAGAGCAGGTCAGAGGCTGGGAATCCTGCGGAGAGTAACTCACCTCCTCACTCCCCCCCAAAGCCTGTCCACTGGGAATCCTGCGGACAGTAACTCACCTCCTGACTCCCCCCCAAAGCCTGTCCACTGGGAATCCTGCGGACAGTAACTCACCTCCTGACTCCCCCCCAAAGCCTGTCCACTGGGAATCCTGCGGAGAGTAACTCACCTCCTGACTCCCCCCAAAGCCTGTCCACTGGGAATCCTGCGGAGAGTAACTCACCTCCTGACTCCCCCCAAAGCCTGTCCACTGGGAATCCTGCGGAGAGTAACTCACCTCCTGACTCCCCCCCAAAGCCTGTCCACTGGGAATCCTGCGGAGAGTAACTCACCTCCTGACTCCCCCCAAAGCCTTTCCACCATCTACAAGGACACAAGTCAGGAGTGTGATGGAACACTCTCCACTTTATCGGTCAGAACATTGAATACAGGAGTTGGGACGTCTTGTTGAAGTTGTACAAGACATTGGTAAGGCCATACTTGGAATACTGTGTGCAATTCTGGTCACCCTGTTATAGAAAGGATATTATTAAACTAGAAAGAGTGCAGAAAAGATTTACTAGGATGCTACCGGGACTTGATGGATTGAGTTATAAGGAGAGGCTGGATAGACTGGGACTTTTTTCTCTGGAGCGTAGGAGGCTGAGGGGTGCTCTTATAGAGGTCTATAAAATAATGAGGGGCATCGATCAGCTCGATAGTCAATATCTTTTCCCAAAGGTAGGGAAATCTAAAACTAGAGGGCATAGGTTTAAGGTGAGAGCAGAGAGATACAAAAGTGTCCAGAGGGGCAGTTTTTTCACACAGAGGGTGGTGAGTGTCTGGAACAAGCTGCCAGAGGTAGTAGTCGAGGTGGGTACAATTTTATCTTTTAAAAAGCATTTAGATAGTTACTTGGGTACAATGGGTATAGAGGGATATGGGCCAAATGTGGGCAATTGGGATTAGCTTAGGGGTTTTTAAAAAAAGGGTGGCATGGACAAGTTGGGCCGAAGGGCCTGTTTCCATGCTGTAAACCTCTATGACTCCATTGACTATGACTGTGACTTGCCTGGATGGGTGCAGTTCCAAAACACTCGAGAAGCTCGACACCATCCAGGACAAAGCAGCCCCGCTCGATCGACACGCTAACCACAAATACTCACTCCCTCCACCACCGACGCACAGTGGCAGCAGTGTGTACCATCTACAAGATGCATCACAGCAACTCGCCAAGGCTCCTTCAACAGCACCTTCCAAACCCGCCACCTCTACCACCTAGAAGGACAAGGGGGGGGGCAGCAGACACATGGGGAACACCCCCACCTGCAAGTTCCCCCCTCCGAGCCACTCACCATCCCGACTTGGAAATATATCGGCCGTTCCTTCACTGTGGCTGGGGTCAAAATCCTGGAATTCCCTCCCGAAGGGCATTGTGGGTCAACCCACAGAACATGGACTGCAGCGATTCAAGATGGCGGCTCACCACCACCTTCTCAAGGGGCAACTAGGGATGGGCAATAAATGCTGGCCCAGCCAGCGACGCCCTTGTCCCACAAATGAATACATTTTGAATAATCCCCCTCCCCATTCAAACGAAGATTGGGCTGCCAATATTACTGAGCACAGTGTCCCTTTAAGTGTGCACTAAGACAAATTAGTTTCCAGATGTTTGCATCCCTATCTACTGCAGGCCCAACCAGCGCCGGAACCTTCCGCCTGGATATCTGGTGGCCACTATGCCTGTCAGTGACTCAACCCGATAAGGGATAAGATAAGAGACCTCATAGTTGGGGAGAAAGAGGAACTCGAAGGCAAAGTGGAAAGATCCAACGCAGATCTGAGGGGAGAAAAAAAAAGAGGCTCTGAAATGGCGGCCAGGACTTGGTTTTCCATTCTGGGTCAAAGGTCGCGACAATGGGGGTCAAATGCCACATCAGGGGGAAAGTCACATGCCGGGACTCTTGGCGAGTTGGCCATTTTATTGGCCAGAGGACGTCAAGTGAAGGATGGTGGGTGGCCTCCGAAGGTTGGAGGGGCAATGGGAAACTTCCAGCCACATTGGCCATTCCGGCATTGGACAAGATCCAGTCACTCTGGCCCTGATGGCCAGGCCTGAGTATTTTGTTATTCATTCGTGGGACATGGGCGTCGCTGGCTGGGCCAACATTTATTGCCGATCCCTAGTTGCCCTTGGAGGGCAGTTCAGAGTCAACCACATTGGCTGTGGCTCTGGAGTCACGTTAGGCCAGACCAGTACTGTGTACAGTTCAGGTCTTAGAATCCCGAGAGTGCAGAAGGTGCCATTCGGCCCATCGAGTCTGCACCGACCACAATCCCACCCAGGCCCTATTCCCGTAACCCCATGTATTTACCCTGGCTAGTCCCCCTGACACTAAGGGGCAATTGAGCATGGCCAATTCACCTAACCTGCACATCTTTGGACACGAAGGGGCAATTTAGCACGGCCAATCCACCCAACCTGCACATCTTTGGGCTGTGGGAGGAAACCGGAGCACCCGGAGGAAACCCACGCAGACACGGGGAGAATGTGCAAACTCCACACAGACAGTGACCCAAACCGGGAATCGAATCTGGGTCCCTGGTGCTGTGAGGCAGCAGTGCTAACCACTGTGCCACCGTGCCACCCCCAGAATAGGGTCACCCTATTATAGAAAGGATATTATTAAACTAGAAAGAGTGCAGAAAAGATTTACTCGGATGCTACCGGGACTTGATGGATTGAGTTATAAGGAGAGGCTGGATAGACTGGGACTTTTTTCCCTGGGGCGTAGGAGGCTGAGGGGTGATCTTATAGAGGTCTATATAATAATGAGGGGCACAGATCAGCTAGATAGTCAACATCTTTTCCCAAAGGTAAGGGAGTCTAAAACTAGAGGGCATAGGTTTAAGGTGAGAGGGGAGAGACACAAAAGGGTCCAGAGGGGCAATTTTTTCACACAGAGGGTGGTGAGTGTCTGGAACGAGCTTCCAGAGGGAGTAGTAGAGGCGGATACAATTTTGTCTTTTAAAAAGCATTTAGACAGTTACATGGGTAAGATGGGTATAGAGGGATATGGGCAATTGGGACTAGCTTAGTGGTTAAAAAAAGGGGCGGCATGGACAAGTTGGGCCGAAGGGCCTGTTTCGATGCTGTAAACCTCTATGACTCGGGTAAGGACGGCAGATTTCCTTCCCTAAAGGGAACCAGATGGGTTTTTCCGACAATGGATCATCAGTAGATTCTTAATCCCAGATTTTTTTTATTGAATTCAAATTCCACCATTTGCCGTGGCGGGATTCGAACCCGGGTCCCCCAGAACATTAGCTGAGTTTGTGGATTAATAGTCTAGCGATAATACCACTGGGCCATCTGCCGTGGCGGGATTCCAGTTGGCTTTGGGGAGGGACTTTTAGCCACATTAATTGGCCTCCCAGAATTTCGGGCAGGCAGCCATTTTACCCCCATCGCTCCCCCCCTGCCAACAATTCTCAAAAATGGCTCTGGAGTGGGTGTGGGATGGGCCTGTCAAAGCTTCAGACCCGGCCTAGAACAAAGGGCCGAACCTTAAGAGGCAGGCCGTTCGGGGGAGGGGGGGGGGGCGACCTCAGGCTGTGCCTCCTCAGGCAAAGAGGAGTGGAAATGTGGAGATATGTTTTAATCTCACCTTTTGGGCCCTTGAATTGAGTGAGGGATTCGACACTCCGCCGGAGGAGGGTGAATGTTTTTGAAGGTCGCCCCCCCCTTCTCGATGTGGAACAGGGATAGGCCCCAGTTGGTCAAAGTAGCCTTGTCACTGGGCTCAGGAACCCAGGCTGGGCCTCACTGTGACTCCAGTCCCACACCCCAACATGGCTGACGGGTAACTAACTGCGGTGACCGCACGGTCTGTTAAGACTCCAAGCGGGCAATAGATCCTGGCCTTCCCCAACACGCCAACATCCTTGGGAAGAAAGTCAACCAGCAAGTCCAACTCTCCGCAGGATTCCCAGCCTCTGACCATCTCTGGGAGCCACAGTGTTTATCTGGCTGGGTCCAGTTCAGTTTCTGGTCACTGGTAACCCCCAGGATGTTGGTAGTGGGGGGGATTCAGTGATGGTAATTCCATTGAATGTCAAAGGGCGATGGTTAGATCTCCTCTTGTTGGAGATGGTCATTGCCGGGCACTTGTGTGGCGTGAATATTTTGCCACTTGTCAGCCCAAGCCTGGATATTGTCCAGGTCTTGCTGCATTGGGAAACGGGACTGTTTCAGTATCTGAGGAGTGGCGAATGATGTTGAACATTGTGCAGTCATCGGCGAACACCCCCACCTCTGACCTTCTGATGGAGGGAAGGTCATTGATGAAGCAGCTGAAGATTGTTGGGTCTAGGACACTAACCCTGAGGGACTCCTGCAGAGATGTCCTGGAGCTGAGATGACTGACCCTCCACAACCATCTCCTTCTGTGCCAGGCATGACTCCAACCAGCGGAGAGTTTGACCCTGATGCCCATTGACCCCAGTTTCGCTCGGGCTCCTTGATGCCACACTCGGTCCAATGCGGCCTCGATGTCAAGGGCAGTCACTCTCACCTCTGGAATTCAGCTCTTTTGTCCATGTTTGAACCAAGGCTGTAATGAGGTCAGGAGCTGAGTGACCCTGAGCGGAACCCAAACTGGGCGTCACTGAGCAGGTCGTTGCTGAGTTAGTGTCACTTGGCAGCACTGTCGATGACACCTTCCATCACTTCGAAAGACCTATCCTATCAAGTATCCTGTGAGAAACTGACAGGATACTGCGAGGCCTGGATAGAG
This sequence comes from Mustelus asterias, assembly GCF_964213995.1. Taxonomy (NCBI): domain Eukaryota; kingdom Metazoa; phylum Chordata; class Chondrichthyes; order Carcharhiniformes; family Triakidae; genus Mustelus; species Mustelus asterias. The sequence goes on from NW_027590446.1 coordinate 66,186, forward strand.
TGGACGTGGAGAGGATGTTTCCACTAGTAGGAAAAGCTAGAACCAGAGGGCACAACCTCAGGCTGAAGGGACGATCCTTTAAAACAGAGATGAGGAGGAATTTCTTCAGCCAGAGAGTGGTGAATCTGTGGAACTCTCTGCCGCAGAAGGCTGTGGAGGCCGGGTCATTGAGTGTCTTTAAGACAGAGATAGATAGGTTCTTGATTAATAAGGGGATCAGGGGTTATGGGGAAAAGGCAGGAGAATGGGGATGAGAAAAATATCAGCCATGATTGAATGGCGGAGCAGACTTGATGGGCCGAGTGGCCTCATTCTGCTCCTATGTCTTATGATCTTGTAGTCTATCCAATATTCCCACTCCTCTCCCTGCGCTCTTCCCCAGACCCCAGTAAAATATTCCCCCTTTAGACATTTCTATAACTCCCCTCTAACACTTTTGAAACTTCCTTTCAGGCAGCACCTTCCAGATCACAACAAGTCGCTGTGTGTAAAAAATAAATTCACCTCATCCCTGCCCTCTGTGAATCTTACCCCGATCCTCTTCAATCTGTACCCCCGCCTTTGGTTACAACCCCCCCCCCCCCTCTCCTGCCACTGAGGAAATACTTTTTCCTCACTTACTCCATCCAAACCCCCGTCTCGCGATCTTGAACTCCCGATTAAACCTCCCCCTTAATCTTCTCTGGCTCCGCGGAGAACGATCCCAGATTCTCCCCGTCTCTCCGCGTTGACTGAACCACTCCCCCCCCCCCCCCCCCCCGCCCCCCCCCCGCCGCCCCCTCATCCCTGGACCCATTCTCTCTCCCTCTCTCTCTCTCGCAGGGTCCCAAAATTCTTCCCGGCAGTGTGATCCGCAGAGTTGGATCACCCGATCCCTCTGTTTTTTTAAGTTTATTCATCAGTGTCACAAGTCGGCTTACATTAACACCGCAATGAAGTTACTGTGAAATTCCCCGAGTCGCCACACTCCGGCGCCTGTTCGGGTTACACGGAGGGAGAATTTAGCACCCTAACCAGCACGTCTTTGGACACTAAGGGGCAATTTAGCATGGCCAATCCCCCTAATCTACACATATTTGGACGCTACGGGGCAATTTAGCATGGCCAATCCACCTAATCTACACATATTTGGACGATACGGGGCAATTTAGCATGGCCAATCCACCTAACCCACACATCTTTGGACACCAATGGGCAATTTAGCACGGCCAATCCACCTAACCAGCACATCTTTGGACACTCAGGGGCAATTTAGCATGGCCAATCCACCTAACCAGCACATCTTTGGACACTCAGGGGCAATTTAGCATGGCCAATCCACCTAACCTGCACATCTTTGGACACTAAGGGGCAATTTAGCATGGCCAATCCACCTAACCTGCACATCTTTGGACACCAAGGGGCAATTTAGCATGGCCAATCCACCTAACCTGCACATCTTTGGACACCAAGGGGCAATTTAGCATGGCCAATCCATCTAACCAGCACATCTTTGGACACTCAGGGGCAATTTAGCATGGCCAATCAACCTAACCTGCACATCTTTGGACACTAAGGGACAATTTAGCATGGCCAATCAACCTAACCTGCACATCTTTGGACACCAAGGGGCAATTTAGCCTGGCCAATCCACCTAACCTGCACATCTTTGGACACTAAGGGGCAATTTAGCATGGCCAATCCATCTAACCAGCACATCTTTGGACACTAAGGGGCAATTTAGCATGGCCAATCCACCTAACCTGCACATCTTTGGACACTAAGGGGCAATTTAGCATGGCCAATCCATCTAACCAGCACATCTTTGGACACTAAGGGGCAATTTAGCATGACCAATCCACCTAACCTGCATATCTTTAGACTGTGGGAGGAAACCGGAGCACCCGGAGGAAACCCACACAGACATGGGGAGAATGTGCAAACTGTACACAGACCGTGACCCAAGCCGGGAATCGAACCCAGGTCCCTGGCGCTGTGAGGCAGCAGTGCTAACCCACTGCGCCACCGTGCGGCATTTTTCAAGAGAGCTGGCACAGATGCACTGGGCTGAAGGGCCTCTCCACCTGCTGTACGGTCCCTGGCGTTGTCAAAATTGGGCCTCATGCAAGGCAGAACAAAGAGAGGAACTGCATTGAGAAGAAATGGGGGTGTGAGAATTAACACGTGAGAGATATTCGGGAAACAAGGACTTTGGCCGTGTCATTGAGTGTATCGAAGACAGAGATAGAGAGGTTCTTGATTGGTGAGGGGGTCAAAGGTGACGGGGCAAAGGTGGGGGAATGGGGTTGAGAAACTTATCAGCCATGGCGGGGCAACCTCGATGGGCCGAATGGCCAAAATCTGTTCCAAGATTTTCAGATCTATGTGTGTCTCCTGCCAAATTCTACCTCCCTCTCCCCCCACTCCTGTCATTGAACCCACCGTAGGGGCGGGGGCAATGGGAGAATTCCGCCCTCAGTCCGTACTCCGGAGAAGTTGAAGGGGGGGGGGGAAATATCCCCATTTTCCTCAACAACATTTATCCCCCCACGCAACTCCTGAGGCACTGCGGGCTGTGGGATCTTGCTCTGCGCTAAATTGGCCGCCACGTTTACCGCACGATGTTCGCCTGATAAGAGCGCGTCATTGGCCGGGGAGGTCTTTGGGATGTGCTGAGGAGTGACAGGCGCCGCGGGGAATGTGGCCTCTGTATTTGGAACGCGAGCGGACAGTTGGTCTGGTGGAGATACTGGGGTTAGAGTCACTGATGATGTGGAGATGCTGGCGTTGGACTGGGGTGGGCACAGTAAGGAGTCTCACAACACGCACGGTAGCACAGTGGGTTAGCACTGCTGCTTCACAGCTCCAGGGACCCGGGTTCGATTCCCGGCTTGGGTCACTGTCTGTGTGGAGTTTGCACATTCTCCTCGTGTCTGCGTGGGTTTTCTCCGGGTGCTCCGGTTTCCTCCCACAGTCCAAAGATGTGCGGGTTAGTTTGATTGGCCGTGCTAAAATTGCCCCTTAGTGTCCTGAGATGCGTAGGTTAGAGGGATTAGCGGGTAAATGTGTAGGGATATGGGGGTAGGGCCTGGGTGGGATTGTGGTCGGTGCAGACTCGATGGGCCGAATGGCTTCTTTCTGCACTGTAGGGCTTCTATGATTCTAACACCAGGTCAAAGTCCAACAGGTTTATTTGGCAGCACTCGCTTTCGGAGCCTCAAGTTCCTTCCTGAGGTGAGTGAGGAGTTCTGTTCACAAACAGGGCACATCAACTCAATTTACAAGATAATGGTTGGAATGCGAGTCTTCACAGGTAATCAAGTCTTAAAGGTGCAGACAATGTGAGTGGAGAGAGGGTTAAGCACAGGTTAAAGAGATGTGTATTGTCTCCAGACGGGACAGTTAGTGAGATTTTGCAAGCCCAGGCAAGTCGTGGGGGTTACCGATAGTGTGACATGAACCCAAGATCCCGGTTGAGGCCGTTCTCATGTGTGCGGAACTTGGCTATCAGTCTCTGCTCAGCGACTCTGCGCTGTCGTGTGTCGTGAAGGCCGCCTTGGAGAACGCTTACCCGAAGATCAGAGGCTGATCTTCAGAGTTAGTTAGTAGCCAGAGATTTAAATTTAACTTCCAGCGGCTTGTGTGGGGAGCTCGGAGGGGAAGGAGTGTCACTGCCCCAGGGGAACGGGGAGATTGGAGATTAATGAATGAGGAAGGCCTTTGCACACGCTCTCTTGATGTCGAAATAATCTTGCAATTTTGGAAAGATATGGATTGATTTATTTCTCTGTTCAATGATTGGATGACCAACTGTGTCTTCCGCTCCCTATTGGTCGCCGGACTGAAGGGGGTGGCCTGCGATAGGTGGAGGAGGCGCCCACGTTAAACTATAAAGAGCCAATCGCCTCCTGCATTCTGTTCAGGCTGCCAGTATCGGACAGACGGGCTGAAGGGTGAGTGAACAACATGGGGCAGACAGATAGTGCCGCACTGTCGGAGGGTCAGTGCCGAGGGAGTGCCGCACTGTGGGAGGGTCAGTGCTGAGGGAGTGCCGCACTGTCGGAGGGTCAGTGCTGAGGGAGTGCCGCACTGTCGGAGGGTCAGTACTGAGGGAGTGCCGCACTGTCGGAGGGTCAGTACTGAGGGAGTGCCGCACTGTTGGAGGGTCAGTGCTGAGGGAGTGCCGCACTGTCAGAGGGTCAGTACTGAGGGAGTGCCGCACTGTCGGAGGGTCAGTACTGAGGGAGTGCCGCACTGTCGGAGGGTCAGTGCTGAGGGAGTGCCGCACTGTCGGAGGGTCGGTGCTGAGGGAGTGCCGCACTGTCGGAGGGTCAGTGCTGAGGGAGTGCCGCACTGTCAGAGGGTCAGTACAGAGGGAGTGCCGCACTGTCGGAGGGTCAGTACTGAGGGAGTGCCGCACTGTTGGAGGGTCAGTACTGAGGGAGTGCCGCACTGTCGGAGGGTCAGTACTGAGGGAGTGCCGCACTGTTGGAGGGTCAGTACTGAGGGAGTGCCGCACTGTCGGAGGGTCAGTACTGAGGGAGTGCCGCACTGTCAGAGGGTCAGTACTGAGGGAGTGCCGCACTGTCGGAGGGTCAGTACTGAGGGAGTGCCGCACTGTCGGAGGGTCAGTGCTGAGGGAGTGCCGCACTGTCGGAGGGTCGGTGCTGAGGGAGTGCCGCACTGTCGGAGGGTCAGTGCTGAGGGAGTGCCGCACTGTCGGAGGGTCAGTACTGAGGGAGTGCCGCACTGTCAGAGGGTCAGGGCTGAGGGAGTGCCGCACTGTCAGAGGGTCAATGCTGGGGGAGTGCCGCACTGTCAGAGGGTCAGTGCTGAGGGAGTGCCGCACTGTTGGAGGGTCAGTGCTGAGGGAGTGCCGCACTGTCAGAGGGTCAGTGCTGAGGGAGTGCCGCATTGTTGGAGGGTCAGCACTGAGGGAGTGCCGCACTGTCAGAGGGTCAGTACTAAGCAAGTGCTACGCTGTTGCAGGGTCAGTGCTGAGGGAGTGCTGCACTGTTGGAGGGTCAGACTGAGGGAGTGCTGCACTGTCGGAGGGTCAGTGCTGAGGGAGTGCTGCACTGTCAGAGGGTCAGTGCTGAGGGAGTGCCGCATTGTTGGAGGGTCAGTACTGAGGGAGGGCCGCACTGTCGGAGGGTCAGTACTGAGGGAGTGCCGCACTGTCAGAGGGTCAGTACTGAGGGAGTGCCGCACTGTCAGAGGGTCAGTACTGAGGGAGTGCCGCACTGTGAGAGGGTCAGTGCTGAGGGAGTGCCGCACTGTCAGAGAGTCAGTACTGAGGGAGGGCCGCACTGTCGGAGGGTCAGTGCTGAGGGAGTGCCGCACTGTCAGACGGTCAGTACTGAGGGAGTGCCGCACTGTGGGAGGGTCAGTACTGAGGGAGTGCCGCACTGTCGGAGGGTCAGTGCTGAGGGAGTGCCGCACTGTCGGATGGTCAGTACTGAGGGAGTGCCGCACTTTCAGAGGGTCAGTGCTGAGGGAATGCTGCACTGTCAGAGGGTCAGTACCGAGGGAGTGCCGCACTGTCAGAGGGTCAGTGATGAGGGAGTGCCGCACTGTCAGAGAGTCAGTACTGAGGGAGTGCCGCACTGTCGGAGGGTCAGTGCTGAGGGAGTGCCGCACTGTCAGAGGGTCAGTGCTGAGGGAGTGCCGCACTGTGGGAGGGTCAGTACTGAGGGAGCGCCGCACTGTCGGAGGGTCAGTACTGAGGTAGTGCCGCACTGTCAGAGGGTCAGTACTGAGGGAGTGCCGCACTGTCAGAGGGTCAGTGCTGAGGGAGTGCCGCACTCTCAGAGGGTCAGTAATGAGGGAGTGCCGCACTGTCAGAGGGTCAGTGCTGAGGGAGTGCCGCACTGTGGGAGGATCAGTGCTGAGGGAGTGCTGCACTGTCAGAGGGTCAGTGCTGAGGGAGTGATGCACTGTCAGAGGGTCAGTGCTGAGGGAGTGCCGCACTGTAGGAGGGTCAGTGCTGCGGGAGTGCCGCACTGTCAGAGGGTCAGTGCTGAGGGAGTGCCGCACTGTCGGAGGGTCAGTACTGAGGGAGTGCCGCACTCTCGGAGGGTCAGTACTGAGGGAGTGCCGCACTCTCGGAGGGTCAGTACTGAGGGAGTGCCGCACTGTTGGAGGGTTAGTGCTGAGGGAGTGCCGCACTGTCGGAGGGTCAGTACTGAGGGAGAGCCGCACTGTCGGAGGGTTAGTACTGAGGGAGTGCCGCACTGTCGGAGGGTCAAAGAACAAAGAACAAAGAACAATACAGCACAGGAACAGGCCCTTCGGCCCTCCAAGCCCGCGCCGCTCCCCGGTCCAGGATTGAATCCTGAATCCAGGATCCCCACCCAATTTTCCAGCCTATCTACATACCAATATCCTATCCACCGAGCTGTCCCTCACAGCTACGATGCTTTGTTCATTACAACCTATTAACTTACCCCCACCCCCCCATTCCAGACCATGTGATCTCCAGGGAGAGGCGAAAACCCAGAGTGAAAAACCCCAGGGCCAATATGGGGAAAGAAAAATCTGGGAAATTCCTCTCCGACCCCCTGAGGCGATCGAAACGAGTCCAGGAGATCACAATGGCCCCGATCGGAAAATGCTTCCCAACCCTAGTCATTTCCACTCCCACGAACACCATATGAATCCCCTGCCCCCGAGACAGGTTCCCAACTATCCGCAGTCTCACTCTGTACTGGCACCAGCAAGATGATCGTAGAATGAAGCCTTGAAACGAGAAACCAGGAACAATTAGCCCGCGCCGCTCCCTGGTCCAAACTAGATCACTCTTTTGTATCCCTCCATTCCCACTCCGTTCATATAGCTGTCTAGATAAGTCTTAAACGTTCCCAGTGTGTCCGCCTCCACCACCTTGCCCGGCAACACATTCCAGGCCCCCACGACCCTCTGTGTGAAATATGTCCTTCTGATATCTGTGTTAAACCTCCCCCCCTTCACCTTGAACCTATGACCCCTCGTGAACGTCACCACCGACCCGGGGAAAAGCTTCCCACCGTTCACCCTATCTATGCCTTTCATAATTTTATACACCTCTATTAAGTCTCCCCTCATCCTCCGTCTTTCCAAGGAGAACAACCCCAGTTTCCCCAATCTCTCCTCATAACCAAGCCCCTCCATACCAGGCAACATCCTGGTAAACCTCCTCTGTACTCTCTCCAAAGCCTCCACGTCCTTCTGGCAGTGTGGCGACCAGAACTGGACGCAGTATTCCAAATGCGGCCGAACCAACGTTCTATACATCTGCAACATCAGACCCCAACTTTTATACTCTATGCCCCGTCCTATAAAGGCAAGCATGCCATATGCCTTCTTCACCACCTTCTCCACCTGTGACGTCACCTTCAAAGATCTGTGGACTTGCACACCCAGGTCCCTCTGCGTCTCTACACCCTTTATGGTTCTTCCATTTATCGTGTAGCTCCTCCCTACATTATTCCCACCAAAATGCATCACTTCGCATTTATCAGGATTGAACTCCATCTGCCATTTCCTTGCCCAAATTTCCAGCCTATCTATATCCTTCTGTAGCCTCTGACAATGTTCCTCACTATCTGCAAGTCCTGCCAGTTTTGTGTCGTCCGCAAACTTACTGATCACCCCAGTTACTCCTTCTTCCAGATCATTTATATAAATCACAAACAGCAGAGGTCCCAATACAGAGCCCTGCGGTACACCACTAGTCACAGGCCTCCAGCCGGAAAAAGACCCTTCCACTACCACCCTCTGTCTTCTATGACCAAGCCAGTTCTCCACCCATCTAGCCACCTCCCCCTTTATCCCATGGGATCCAACCTTTTTCACTAGCCTACCATGAGGGACTTTGTCAAACGCTTTACTAAAGTCCATATAGACAACATCCACGGCCCTTCCTTCGTCAACCATTTTGGTCACTTCTTCAAAAAACACCACCAGGTTCGTGAGGCATGACCTCCCTCTCACAAAACCATGTTGACTATCGTTAATGAGTTTATTCCTTTCTAAATGCGCATACATCCTATCTTTAAGAATCTTCTCCAACAACTTCCCCACCACGGACGTCAAGCTCACCGGCCTATAATTACCCGGGTTATCCTTCCTACCCTTCTTAAATAACGGGACCACATTGGCTATCCTCCAATCCTCTGGGACCTCACCTGTGTCCAGTGACGAGACAAAGATTTGCGTCAGAGGCCCAACTATTTCACCTCTCGTCTCCCTGAGCAGCCTTGGATAGATTCCATCAGGCCCTGGGGATTTGTCAGTCTTTATATTCTCTAACAAACCTAACACTTCCTCCTTTGTAATGGAGATTTTCTCCAACGGTTCAACACTCCCCTCCGAGACACTCCCAGTCAACACATCCCTCTTCTTAGTGAATACCGACGCAAAGTATTCATTTAGGATCTCCCCTACCTCTTTGGGCTCCAAGCATAAGTCCCCACTTTTGTCCCTGAGAGGTCCGATTTTTTCCCTTACAACCCTTTTGTTCCTAACGTATGAATAAAATGCCTTGGGATTCTCCTTAATCCTGTCTGCCAAGAACATTTCGTGACCCCTTTTTGCTCTTCTAATTCCCCGTTTGAGTATTTTCCTACTTTCATTATACTCTTCCAGAGCTCCCTCCGTTTTTAGCTGCTTGGACCTAACATACGCCTCTCTTTTCCTTTTGACCAGTCCCTCAATTTCCCTGGTTATCCACGGTTCTCTAATCCTACCCTTCCTATCCTTCTTTTTTACAGGCACATGCTTGTCCTGTAGCCCTAACAACCATTCCTTAAAAGACTGCCACATACCAGATGTGGATTTACCCTCAAACAGCCTCTCCCAATCAAGAGCTGCCAATTTCTGCCTGATCCCAATAAAGTTAGCCTTCCCCCAATCCAACACCTTACCCTTGGGACACCACTCATCCTTTTCCATCACTATCCTAAAGCTAACAGAATTGTGGTCACTATTTGCCACATGTTCCCCGACCAAAACTTTGAAGACCTGACCGGGTTCATTCCCCAGCACCAGGTCCAGTATAGCCCCCTCTCTAGTTGGGCTGTCCACATATTGTTCCAACGAACCCTCCTGTACACATTTTACAAATGCCTCACCATCCAGAGTCCCTGCCCTCAGCCATTTCCAGTCTATACCAGGGAAATTGAAGTCTCCCACTACAACAACCCTATATTTCCTGCACCTATCCAGTATCTCCTGACATATCCATTCTTCCACTTCCCTTGGGCTGTTGGGGGGCCTGTAGTACACCCCCAACATAGTGACTGCGCCTTTCCTGTTTCTAAGCTCCACCCAGAGTGACTCGCTACACGACTCCTCCGAATTGTCCTCCCTCTGCACCGCTGTAATATGCTCTCCAACCAATACCGCTACTCCCCCACCTCTTTTGGCCCCTCCTCTGTCTCGCCTAAAACACTTGTACCCTGGAATATTCAGCTGCCAGTCCTGTCCCTCTTTCAACCAAGTCTCCGTCACCGCAACCACATCCAAATTCCTCGTGCGCATTAAGGCCCCAAAGGTCAGTACTGAGGGAGTGCCGCACTGTCAGAGGGTCAGTACTGAGGGAGTGCCGCACTGTCAGAGGGTCAGTACTGAGGGAGTGCCGCACTGTTGGAGGGTCAGTGCTGAGGGATCAGTTTGTTTTATATCTGAGGGTTGGCTCTCTGAGTTACTGAGATATCTCCTGTTTCCAGTTCCCCTGGCAGGATTTCCTCTTACGCTCACCGGGAGTGAAGTTCACGTCCCATCACAGAATGTTCCGGCTCACTCTCATCTGCCTCGCCCTCTCCTGCAGCCTCGTGCAGTCGAAGGTATCTCACCTCAACGTTGACGATGAAGGTGAAGTAAGTATCAGGCTGAGAAATCCAGGAAAGGGGCAACAAACAGGCCTTGAACTCTTGGCTCGAGCTTCTGGGTGGGCCGGCACGGGCTTGATGGGCCGAATAGCTTCCCCGTGTGCTATGATTGTCAACAGCATTAACAATTGGGCTAGGAAGTCAGGAAAGCGAATGGCGGTGCCCACACAGGCCTCAAGCCTGTCTCGAGTGAAATTTCGGGGCCTAATTTAGAGGCCTGTGGCCTAGTTTGAGCCCCCCACCTTGCAAAACCAGGAAAATCAGGCTTCTTCTCGGCCTAAATTGGCTGTCCTTGAAGGGACGGCAGCAGGGCACCACCCCGACCTCAATTTGTCGGCTTTGTGAGGCCTCCAAGGCAGGTATGAGGGATCCCACGGCCTTTACTCAAAGTGCGGCAGGTAATCCCTCCCTGACATCGGTGAATAATCACCGTACAACCCAGTGATGGGACAAGTAGAAATGGTTTGGACGTGGGGAATGAACATAATCTTTCAAATTTGCCGAAGGCACAAAGTAAGTTGGGGACATGAGTTGTGAGGGGGATACTCGGAGGCTTGAGTGGGCAGGTGGAACGTGACGTGAACAATTGCGGAGTTATCCCCTTCAGTGGAAAGACAGGAGGGCCAAATATTTCTTGAATGGAGAGAGGTTGGGAAAAGTCAGCAGAGGGATCTGGGTGCCCTAGTTCACGGCAAGTTAACCACGGCAGTTTTGGCTGGGCGGTGTGCGATTGGGGTTGGTGGGGGGGGGAGAGGGCAGTGTGGGGGAAGGGGCCACGGGGATGGAGGCGGGGGGGGGGGGCGGTGGTGCGTGGTGGGGAGTCCTCCCCAGCGTTCCGGGGCCGATATTTATCCCGCAATCAAACATCGCTTTTTAATAAAAATATATAGACAGACAATTCGGGTGCGTGAGGAGATTGCTGGTTTTGTGGGATCTTGCTGTGCCCCAGCTGGTTGCCGCATGGCAACAGCGACGGAACTTCAGAGGAAGGAGGGTCACTTGTTTGGCTGTGAGGCCCCTGCTGGGGGGGGGGTGAAGGGGGTTCAAATGCACTAGACAAATGCAACCCTGCCTTTGTTCGTTGTTTCGACGGAAGATCTTCCTCGGGGGTGGGGTGGGGGGCAGGAACAGAACAGAAAGAGGCCATTCGGCCCCTCACGGTCTACCCCAGCGTGACGCTCGTTGAATCTTAGCCTCACCCCGCCTCCCCCAGCGTCCAGTGACCCAGTCCAGGTCAGATAGTTCGAACCATCTGAATATACAACACCCATCGCCAAGGCGACAGGAAATAATCCTGAGGCCCAGTTGACGGGAATTTCCGCGTCGCTTCTGAATGGGGGGCGAATCTCCGACCGGGAACGTAACTGGATCTTATTCTATCCCCTCAATTGCAGCTGCGGACCCAGTTTGAGGAGTTCAAAGTAAAATACAAGAAGGACTACGAGGGGTTGGAAGGTAAGAAACATGTCCGCACTATTCGGTTGTCTGTCCCCATCGCCCAGGGAGGCCGGAGTTCGACCCTCCCGCCCTCTCCCCCCCTCCCCGCGGGATGTACTGATCCTGGGACGGTTAGGGACAGGGCGGCCATTGTAGGCCTCACTGAGCCCGGCCTAGCCAACTTCAAATATCACCCAGTTTCCCTCCTCCCCTTCCTCCGCCGCCCCCTGCTGGGGAGAGTCAGGATGTGCACCGGGGAAAACCACTGGGCCTCACTCGTCTTGACGTTGGTCTTCAGTATGGACTGGAGGCACGTTCCCTGAAAAGGCACAGCTCCTCAGTACTGACCCTCCCACAGTGCGGCACTCCCTCAGCACTGATCCTCTGACAGTGCGGCACTCCTCAGCACTGATCCTCTGACAGTGCGGCACTCCCTCAGCACTGACCCTCTGACAGTGCGGCACTCCCTCAGCACTGATCCTCTGACAGTGCGGCACTCCCTCAGTACTGACCCTCTGACAGTGCGGCACTCCCTCAGCACTGACCCTCCGACAGTGCGGCACTCCCTCAGCACTGATCCTCTGACAGTGCGGCACTCCCTCAGCGCTGACCCTCCGACAGTGCGGCACTCCCTCAGTACTGACCCTCCCACAGTGCGGCGCTCCCTCAGCACTGACCCTCCGACAGTGCAGCACACCCTCAGCACTGACCCTCCGACAGTGCGGCACTCCCTCAGTACTGACCCTCCGACAGTGCGGCACTCCCTCAGTACTGACCCTCCGACAGTGCGGCACTCCCTCAGCACTGACCCTCCGACAGTGCGGCACTCCCTCAGTACTGACCCTCCGACAGTGCGGCACTCCCTCAGCACTGACCCTCCGACAGTGCGGCGCTCCCTCAGTACTGACCCTCCGACAGTGCGGCACTCCCTCAGCACTGACCCTCTGACAGTGCAGCACTCCCTCAGCACTGACCCTCCGACAGGGTGGCACTCCCTCAGCACTGACCCTCCGACAGTGCGGCGCTCCCTCAGTACTGACTCTCTGACAGTGCGGCACTCCCTCAGCACTGACCCTCTGACAGTGCGGCACTCCCTCAGTACTGACTCTCTGACAGTGCGGCACTCCCTCAGCACTGACCCCCCCTGTGCTCCTGTCCCAGACACCATTGAGCACCGGAGTGTGGGAGCTGGAGGGTACCTCAATGTGATAAACTCTCCCGGAACGATCCGGAATATCCCAGAATTGAAGATCGATGCCTCCAGAATGCCTCAGTGTGTGTGACCCTGGAGAGAGGCCATCGGTTTGTCAAATTGAGGGTTGGTGGGGCGGAGGGGGGGGGGGGGAGGGGAGGGGGGGAGAGGGGGGAGCATGTGGAGGGGGGGAGCGGGTGGAGGGGGCAGTTTGGGGCTTTTTTCTTGGAACTTTTCAATTTACCAGGTATAAAAATCTAAAAAATTAGAAAATGTGGTGAGTCGGGAGGCACAATCCGATTGGTTAATAAGACTCTTAGCTTTCCAATTGGTGTAGGAAGGTCGTGCGGTTCTCGGGGTGGGTGTCTTGGCCAACTAATGGCTGGAGTGTGAACAAAGAACAGTACAGTGCAGGAACAGGCCCTTCGGCCCTCCAAGCCTGCCCCGATCGTGATGCCCTAACTAAGTCCAAAGACGTGCGGGTTAGGTTGATTGGCCATGGTAAATTTCCCCTGAGTGTCAGGGGATGTGGGAGGGTAAATACATGGGGTTATGGGGGTAGGGTCTGGGTGGGATTGTGTATTCGGTGCAGACTCGATGGGCCGAATGGCCTCCTTCTGCACTGCAGGGATTAGAACAGAGAACAGCACAGCGCAGGAAAGGCCCTTTGGCCCTCCAAGCCTGCGCCGATCGTGTTGTCTGCCTAAACTAAAACCGTACGCACTTACAGAGTCTGTATCCTTCCATTCCCATCCTATTCATGTATTCATCTAGTTGCCCCTTAAATGCCGCTATCGTACCCGCTCCCACCACCTCCCCGGGCAGCGCCTTCCAGACACTCACCACCCTCTGTGTAAAAACACTTACCTCGCACATCTCCTCTAAACTTTTCCCCACGCAGCTTAAACCTGTGCCCCCCTAGTAATTGACTCTTCCACCCTGGGAAAAAGCTTCTGACTATCCACTCTGTCCATGGCCCTCATAATCTTGTAGACTTCTATCAGGTCTCCCCTCAACCTCCGTCGCTCCAGTGAGAACAAACCAAGTTTCTCCAACTTCTCCTCATAGCTAATGCCCTCCATGCCAGGCAACATCCTGGTAAATCTTTTCTGTACCCTCTCCAAAGCCTCCACATCCTCCTGGTAGTGTGGCGACCAGAATTGAACACTATTATAATAATTATTAATGTTACAATTATAGAATTGATTCTATGATAAATTACAAAAGGAATCTTCTGCCCTTACTCGGTCCCTATCCCTCGATTCCCTCCCTATTCATGCACCCATCCAGATGCCTCTTAAATGTTGTTAATGTTCCCGCTTCCACCACCTCCTCTGGCAGCGCGTTCCAGGCACCCACCACTCTCTGCGTGAAAAACTCCCCCCGCACATCTCCCTTAAACTTTCCCCCCCTCTCACCTTGAACCTGTGCCCCCCCCCCCCCTTGTAATTAACGCTTCCACCCTGGGGGGAAAAGCCTCTGACTATCCACCCTGTCTGTGCCTCTCATCATTCTGTCGACCAGGTCTCCCCTCAGCCTCCGTCTTTCCAGTGAAAACAATCCCAGTTTATCCAACCTCTCCTCATAGCCAACACCCTCGAGACCAGGCCAACATCCTGGTGAACCTTCTCTGCACTCTCTCCAAAGCTTCCTCCTGGTAGTGTGGTGACCAGAACTGCCCGCAATGCTCCAAATGCGGCCTAACCAAGGTGTTATATAGCTGCAGCATGATTTCCCAACTCCTGTACTCAACGTCCCGGCCGATGAAGGCAAGCATGCCTTCGTAACCACCTTGGCCACCTGTGTTGGCACTTTTATGGAACTGTGGACCTGCACGCCCAGATCCCTCTATGTTAATGTTCCTCGGGGTTCTGCCATTTACAGTATAATTCACACCTAAATTTGATCCTCCAAAATGCATCACCTCGCATTTGTCCGAATTAAACTCCATCTGCCATTTCTGTGCCCAAGTCTCCAATCTATCCATACCCTGTCGTATCCTCTGAGAATCCCCGGCATTATCCGCAACTCCTCCGACCTTCGTGTCATCCGCAAACTTACTCATCAGACCCACCCACATTTTCCTCCAGATCACTTATATATACTACAAACAACAGAGGTCCCAGCGCTGGTCCCTGCGTTCTCTCAAAGGGAAGCAGGTTTTGTGGTGTGGTACAATCTATCAAGGCGTAAAGTATTTTCGAAATGGGGAGATAATTGAGAAATTCTCAATGATCACTTCCTCGTTGGTATAGTGGTTCGTGTCCCCGCCTGTCACGCGGGAGACTGGGGTTCAATTCCTTGACGGGGAGCATTTTTAGAGGGATTAGTGGGTAAATCTGTAGGGATATGGGGGTAGGGCCTGGGTGGGATTGTGGTCGGTGCAGACTCGATGGGCCGAATGGCCTCTTTCTGCACTGTAGGGTTTCTATGATTTCTATGATTAAACAACTACTGTTTTAGGGGAGCGATGGCCTAGTGGTATTATCGCTAGGCTATTAATCCAGAAACTCTGAATGTTCTAGGGACCCGAGTTCGAATCCCGCCACGGCAGATGGTGGAATTACAATTCAATAAAAATATCGGAATAAGGATCTATCAGTGACCATGAAACCATTGTCGATTCTGGGAAAAACCTATTTGTTTCACTAATGTCCTTTAGGGAAGGAAATCTGCCGTCCTTACCCCGGTCTGGCCTACATGTGACTCCAGAGCCCACAGCAATGTGGTTGACTCTCAACTGCCCTCTGAAATGGTCTAGCAAGCCACTCATTTTGGGGTGGCACGGTAGCACAGTGGTTAGCGCTGCTGCTTCACAGCTCCAGGGACCTGGGTTCGATTCCCGGCTCGGGTCACTGTCTGTGTGGAGTTTGCACATTCTCCTCGTGCCTGCGTGGGTTTCCTCCGGGTGCTCCGGTTTCCTCCCACAGTCCATAAATGTGTGGGTTAGGTTGATTGGCCGTGCTAAAAATTGCCCCTTCGAGTCCTGAGATGTGTAGGTTAGAGGGATTAGCGGGTAAATGTGTAGGGATATGGGGGCAGGGCCTGGGTGGGATTGTGGTCGGTGCAGACTCGATGGGCCGAATGGCCTCTTTCTGCACTGTAGGGTTTCTATGATTTCTAAATCAGACGCGCAAAGGGGCTTTAGTAAGTAGTCTCACGACACCAGGTTAAAGTCCAACAGGTTTATTTGGGAGCACGAGCTTTCGGAGCGCCGCTCCTTCGTCAGGTGAAGGGCCAACGCTCCGAAAGCTCGTGCTGCCAAATAAACATGTTGGACTTCAAACTGGTGTTGTGAGACTTCTTACTGTGCCCACCCCAGTCCAACGCCAGCAGCTCCACATCAAAAGTGGGAGTCCTAGTTCAGGACTCTCTCAAGGCTAACTTGCAGGTTTAGTTGGCGGTTAGGAAGGCAAATGCTCGCATTAATTTGGAGGGGACTAGAATACAAGAACAGGGATGTACTTTCTGAGGCCTTGTCAGGCCCGGGTCAGGCCACGTTTTGAATATTGGGCCAAAAGTTGGAAAATCTCAGCGGGTCTGGCAGCGTCTGTCAGGAGAGGAAAGGAGCTGACGTTTCGAGCCCAGACGCCCCTTTGTCAAAGCTAAAAGGCAGAGAAAGTGGGAGCTATTCATACTGCAGGGGGAGGGAATGGAAGATGAGTCATAGCCACAGAAACCGGGGGGGGGGGGGGGGGGAAAGGCCGCTAATGGCAGCCCATAGAGAGAATAAAGGGTGTGAATGGCCAAACGGCAGAGAAACTGTAAACTGTGACAGATGGAGACGTCGGGGGAGGAGGTGGGGAACGGGACAGGGGTAGAATGTGGAAAAGGGGAAGCGGGGGAGGGAGGAAAGGTAAGGGAAGGGGGATGAAGTAGGGGGAAAGAGTGGGAGGGGGGGGGGGAAAATGAAGACAGACAATAAAGTAAATAAAAGGTAGAGAACGGTAAAAAAATATTAAATAAAATAGAATGAAAACCAAGGGGTGGAGGTGGGGTAGAGCGAATCATCTGAAGGAATATTGAGTATTGTGAGCAGTTTTGGGCCCCGTATCTAAGGAAGGATGTGCCGGCCTTGGAAAGGGTCCGGAGGAGGTTCACCAGAACGATCCCGGGAATGAAAGGCTTGACGTATGAGGAGTGTTTGAGGACTCTGGGTCTGTACTCGATGGAGTTTAGAAGGATGAGGGGGGGAATCTCATTGAAACTTCCAGAATACTGAAAGGCCCTGGATAGAGTGGACGCGGGGAAGATGTTTCCATTAGTCGGAGAGACTGGGATCCGAGGGCTCGGCCTCAGAGTAAAGGGACGGACCCTTTAGAACCGAGATGAGGAGGAATTTCTTCAGCCGGAGGGTGGGGGTGAATCTGTGGAATTCATTGCCACGGAGGAGGCCGGGTCATCGAGTGTATTGGAGACAGAGAGAGATAGGTTCCCGATTGGTGAGGGGGGTCAAAGGTCACGGGGAAAAGGCGGGAGAATGGGGGTGAGAAACTAAGCAGCCATGCCGGAGCAGACTCGATGGGCCGAATGGTCTAATTCTGTTCCCAGTTCCAATGTTCTTACGTAACAGGCGTGGAGATAAACATAACATAAGACTCGGAGCAGGGGCAGGCTGATCTTTTCGTGGACTCAGCTCCACTTACCCGCCCGCTCACCATAACCCTGAATTCCTTTACTCTTCAAAAATCTATCCTTGCCTTAAAAACATTCAACGAGGGAGCCTCAACTGGGCAGGGAATTCCACAGATTCACAACCCTTTGTGTGAAGAAGTTCCTCCTCAACTCAGTCCTAAATCTGCTCCCCCTTATTTTGAGGCCTTGCCCCCTAGTTCGAGTTTCACCCGCCAGTGGAAACAATCTCCCTGCTTCTATCTTATCTATTCCCTTCATAATCTTATATGTTTCTATAAGATCTCCCCTCATTCTTCTGAATTCCAATGAGTGTAGCCCCAGTCTACTCAGTCTCTCCTCATGAGCCAACCCTCTCAACTCTGGAATCAACCTAGTGAATCTCCTCTGCACCCCCTCCAGTGCCAGTATATCCTTTCTCAAGTAAGGAGACCAAACGTGAACACAGAGATCATGGGTTCAAAGTGAGGGAGGGGCGGGAAGGGTGGGGAGGGGGTGGGGGAGGGGCGGGGGGGGGACGGGAGTGGGGAGTGAACAATTGTGCGCCATTCACCCTCGGTCTGGCCTAGCGGCCAATGGAGACGGCACCGTCCATCGCTGACACGTTCTCTCTTCCCTCCCGCCGGCCCAGAAGAGGAGAGAAGGTTCCGGATCTTCGTGGACAACCTCAAGGAGGCCAAACGGATGCAGGAACAGGACCGAGGAACGGCCGTATACGGAGTCACCAAGTTCAGCGACTTGTCCGGTAAGCGAGGCAGGACGTGCTGTGGGGGTGGGGGGCCTGTGGGGGGGCATTCTCTGCTCCCGGTGCCAGGCTGGGTGAGCCCGGTCAGCGGGTGTGATACTGAGGCACGCTGATAGGGATGGGGGAGGGCGGGGGAGGAGGGGGGGCGGTGTGAGGGAGGGGGGGAGGGGGGGAGACAGCCTGCATTCGGAGGCCCAGCTGAGAGCGGCGATGGGCCGGATTGGCCAAGAATCCAACTCGAGTACAACTGTCTGGTCTTCATAATAGACTGGAGGGACTGGAGGGATACAGCTCCCTCAGTACTGACCCTCCAACAGTGCGGCACTCCCTCAGTACTGACCCTCCGACAGTGCGGCACTCCCTCAGTACTGACCCTCTGACAGTGCGGCACTCCCTCAGTACTGACCCTCCAACAGTGCGGCACTCCCTCAGTACTGACCCTCCGACAGTGCGGCACTCCCTCAGTACTGACCCTCCGACAGTGCGGCACTCCCTCAGTACTGACCCTCCGACAGTGCGGCACTCCCTCAGTACTGACCCTCCATCAGTGCAGCACTCCCTCATCACTGACCCTCCAACAATGCGGCACTCCCTCAGCACTGACCCTCCAACAGTGCGGCACTCCCTCAGTACTGACCCTCTGACAGTGCGGCACTCCCTCAGTACTGACCCTCCGACAGTGCGGCACTCCCTCAGTACTGACCCTCCGACAGTGCGGCACTCCCTCAGTACTGACCCTCCGACAGTGCGGCACTCCCTCAGTACTGACCCTCCGACAGTGCGGCACTCCCTCACTACCGACGCTCTGACAGTGCGACACTCCCTCAGCACTGACCCTCCGACAGTGCGGCACTCCCTCAGCACTGACCCTCTGACAGTGCGGCACTCCCTCAGTACTGTCCCTCTGACAGTGCGGCACTCCCTCAGTACTGACCCTCCGACAGTGCGGCACTCCCTCAGCACTGACCCTCCGACAGTGCGGCAATACCTCAGTACTGACCCTCCGACAGTGCAGCGCTCCCTCAGTACTGACCCTCCGACCGTGCGGCACTCCCTCAGCACTGACCCTCCAACAGTGCGGCACTCCCTCAGTACTGACCCTCCGACAGTGCGGCACTCCCTCAGCACTGACCCTCCGACAGTGCGGCACTCCCTCAGCACTGACCCTCCGACAGTGCGGCACTCCCTCAGCACTGACCCTCTGACAGTGCGGCACTCCCTCAGCACTGACCCTCCGACAGTGCGGCACTCCCTCAGCACTGACCCTCTGACAGTGCGGCACTCCCTCAGTACTGACCCTCTGACAGTGCGGCACTCCCTCAGCACTGACCCTCTGACAGTGCGGCACTCCCTCAGTACTGACCCTCTGACAGTGCGGCACTCCCTCAGCACTGACCCTCTGACAGTGCGACACTCCCTCAGTACTGACCCTGTGACAGTGCGGCACTCCCTCAGCACTGACCCTGTGACAGTGCGGCACTCCCTCAGCACTGACCCTCCGACAGTGCTGCACTCCCTCAGCACTGACCCTCCGACAGTGCTGCACTCCCTCAGCACTGACTTTCCACCCCAAATTGCCCTTGGGACAGTGGTGGAGAACCTCAATCTTGAACCACTTCAGTTCCTGTGATCCTGACCCCTGTTGGACATTCCAACCCCTTGGAACATTATTCAACTTTCCACTAACCATTTGGAATGACAGCATTTGGTGCCCAATCCTAGTTGCCCCCTTGGTTCTGAGTGTCTCGCTTGGCCCATTGCACAGGGGGGCAGTTAAAAGTCGACCACTTTGCCGTATGTGTGTGTGTGTGTGTGTGTGGGGGGGCGGGGGGGATGAGGTCTGGAGTCACATGTAGGCCAGACCGGGTAAGAATGGCAGATTTTCTTCCCCAAAGGACATTCGTGAACCAGATGGGTTTTTATTATTCATTCATGGAACATGGGACACTGGGGTGATCAGTAAGTTTGCGGACGACACGAAAATGGCTGGACTTGCAGATAGTGAGGAGCATTGTCAGAGGCTACAGAAGGATATAGATAGGCTGGAAATTTGGGCAACGAAATGGCAGATGGAGTTCAATCCAGATAAATGCGAAGTGATGCATTTTGGTCGAACTAACGTAGGGGGGAGCTATACGATAAATGGCAGAACCATAAAGGGTGTAGATACGCAGAGTGACCTGGGCGTGCAAGTCCACAGATCCTTGAAGGTGACGTCACAGGTGGAGAAGGTAGTGAATAAGGCATATGGCATGCTTGCCTTTATAGGACGGGGCATAGAGTATAAAAGTTGGGGTCTGATGTTGCAGTTGCATAGAACGTTGGTTTGGCCGCATTTGGAATACTGCGTCCAGTTCTGGTCGCCACACTACCAGAAGGACGTGGAGGCTTTGGAGAGAGTGGAGAGGAGGTTTACCAGGATGTTGCCTGGTATGGAGGGGCTTAGTTATGAGGAGAGATTGGGTAAACTGGGGTTATTCTCACTGGAAATACGGAGGATGAGGGGTGACCTAATAGAGGTGTATAAAATTATGAAAGGCACAGATAGGGTGAACGGTGGGAAGCTTTTCCCCAGGTCGGTGGTGACGTTCACGAGGGGGTCATAGGTTCAAGGTGAGGGGGGGGAGGTTTAACACGGATATCAGAAGGACGTATTTTACACAGATGGGGGCCTGGAATGTGCTGCCGGGCAAGGTGATGGAGGCGGACACACGGGGAACGTTTAAGACTTATCTAGATAGCCACATGAACGGAGTGGGAATGGAGGGATACAAAAGAATGGTCTAGTTTGGACCAGGGAGCGGCACGGGCTTGGAGGGCCGAAGGGCCTGTCCCCGTGCTGTATTGTTCTCTGTTCTTTGTATATGTTGAAGTGTAACTTTTTTTTCCTGCTAATTACGTGTAAAAGACAGACTCTACAAATTCATTCTCGTCAAAATAACAAGCATTTAATCACGAGGTTCTGCAGGCAGAAGATGGCTGAGACTTGAGGTCGGAGAGCAGTTGGCACAGCTGCTAAAACCTCCACCTAGTCCGCCCCTCGCCCCAGAAACAGTCCACAATTTATACAAAATCAGGATCGGGTTTTGTGACAAAGGCTTACGCGGGAAAGTGAGTCATAGAAACAATTAGTAACAACACCAAGACCGTGACTCCCCAGGCCCCTCAGTCTTATCAATAACAACATTATCTTGTCCTTTGAAGGAACAAAATGGTTTGGTGACTCCCTCACCGCCGACCTTATCTTGTACGTTGTTCTAAAGTATTTCTCAAAACACCCTGAGGTCAGGCCAGTTGGCCTTGTTTTATGTACGTAGTTCTCAGGCACTTCTCAAAACACCCTGAGGTCAGGCCAGTGGGCCTTATATTGTTTAATTACTTCCCTTCCCTAAGATAATTTGGAATATTGTGTGCAGTTCTGGTCACCTCACTATAAGAAGGATGTGGAAGCGCTGGAAAGAGTGCAGAGGAGATTTACCAGGATGCTGCCTGGTTTGGAGGGTAGGTCTTATGAGGAAAGGTTGAGGGAGCTAGGGCTGTTCTCTCTGGAGCGGAGGAGGCTGAGGGGAGACTTAATAGAACATAGAACATAGAACATAGAACATAGAAAGCCACAGCACAAACAGGCCCTTCGGCCCACAAGTTGCGCCGATCACATCCCCACCTCTAGGCCTATCTATAGCCCTCAATCCCATTAAATCCCATGTACTCATCCAGAAGTCTCTTAAAAGACCCCAACGAGTTTGCCTCCACCACCACCGACGTCAGCCGATTCCACTCACCCACCACCCTCTGAGTGAAAAACTTACCCCTGACATCTCCTCTGTATCTACCCCCCAGCACCTTAAACCTGTGTCCTCTCGTAGCAACCATTTCAGCCCTTGGAAATAGCCTCTGAGAGTCTACCCTATCCAGACCTCTCAACATCTTGTAAACCTCTATCAGGTCACCTCTCATCCTTCGTCTCTCCAGGGAGAAGAGACCAAGCTCCCTCAACCTATCCTCATAAGGCATGCCCCCCAATCCAGGCAACATCCTTGTAAATCTCCTCTGCACCCTTTCAATGGCTTCAACATCTTTCCTGTAATGAGCTGACCAGAACTGCGCGCAGTACTCCAAGTGGGGTCTAACCAGGGTCCTATAAAGCTGCAGCATTATCTCCCGACTCCTAAACTCAATCCCTCGATTAATGAAGGCCAGTACGCCGTACGCCTTCTTGACCGCATCCTCCACCTGCGAGGCCGATTTAAGAGTCCTATGGACCCGGACCCCAAGGTCCTTCTGATCCTCTACACTGCTAAGAATGGTACCCTTCATATTATACTGCTGCTTCATCCCATTGGATCTGCCAGAGGTTTATAAAATGATGAAGGGGATAGATAGAGTGAACGTTCAAAGACTATTTCCTCGGGTGGATGGAGCTATTACAAGGGGGCATAACTATAGGGTTCGTGGTGGGAGATATAGGAAGGATATCAGAGGTAGGTTCTTTACGCAGAGAGTGGTTGGGGTGTGGAATGGACTGCCTGCAGTGATAGTGGAGTCAGACACTTTAGGAACATTTAAGCGGTTATTGGATAGGCACATGGAGCACACCAGGATGATAGGGAGTGGGGATAGCTTGATCTTGGTTTCAGATAAAGCTCGGCACAACATTGTGGGCCGAAGGGCCTGTTCTGTGCTGTACTGTTCTACGTTCTATGTTCTATAAGCAGAGTCAGCCTTAGTTTGACCTTACTAGTTTGGGCGAGGGTCAAATGGTTTCGCAGCTGCTTTGTTCTGTGGACACCTCGAGCAAGTGGCCACTTTTCCCATCATGCCATTATTAGTTTGTACCATATCACACACGGGCACTGCTGGCTGGGCTGGCACTTATTGCCCAGTAAGAAGTCTAACAACACCACGTTAAAGTCCAACAGGTTTATTTGGTAGCAAAGGCCACGAGCTTTCGGAGCGCTGCCCCTTCGTCAGGTGAGTGGGAATTCTGTTCACAAACAGGGCATATAAAGACACAAACTCAATTTACAAAATAATGGTTGGAATGCGAGTCTTTACAGGTAATCAAGTCTTAAAGGTACAGACAAGGTGAGTAGAGAGAGGGTTAAGCACAGGTTAAAGAGGTGTGTACTGTCTCCAGACAGGACAGCCAGTGAGATTTTGCAAGCCCAGGCAAGTCGTTGGGGTTACAGATAGTGTGACATGAACCCAAGATCCCGGTTGAGGCCGACCTCATGTGTGCGGAACTTGGCTACGAGCTGGGATTCGAACCCGTGTCCCTCCCAAACCCTCCCACTCCCCGAGTCCATTATCCAGTGTGGGCCACAGCTCTGGTGACATTCCGACCACACCACAGCTGCCCCGCCCAGCATCTTCAGCCGGGATAGCTGTTGACGGTGTGAGAGAGAGAGAGGGGGATGGGGGAAGAGGCTGCCCTATCTCGGCTGTGAATTCCCCGGCTCCTGATCCGGAACTTTCCCAATACGTAGAGAGGTACCATTCTGTGATACCGATAACATTCTGAGTGGGCGACGCGGTGGCACGGTGGTTAGCGCTGCTGCCTCACAGCGCCAGGGACCTGAGTTCGATTCCCGACTTGGGTCAGCGCTTGTGCAGAGTCTGCACATTCTCCCCGTGTCTGCGTGGGTTTCCTCCGGGTGCTCTGGTTTCCTCCCACAGTCTGAAAGATGTGCGGATTCGGTGGATTGGCCGTGCTAAGTTGCCCCTGAGTGTCCGAAGATGTGTAGGTTAGGTGAATTGGCCATGCTAAATTGCCCCTTAGTGTCCAAAGATGTGTAGGTTAGGTGAATTGGCCATGCTAAATTGTCCCTTCGTGTCCAAAGATGTGCAGGTTAGGTGAATTGGCCATGCTAAATTGTCCCTTAGTGTCCAAAGATGTGTAGGTTAGGTGGATTGGCCATGCTAAACTGCCCCTTAGTGTCCAAAGATGTGCAGGTTAGGTAGATTGGCCATGCTAAATTGTCCCTTAGTGTCCAAAGATGTTCAGGTTAGGTGGATTGGCCATGCTAAATTGTCCCTGAGTGTCCAAAGATGATGTGGAGATGCTGGCGTTGGACTGGGGTAAACACAGTAAGAAGGTTTGCTCCGAAAGCTTGTGTGGCTTTTGCTACCAAATAAACCTGTTGGACTTTAACCTGGTGTTGTTAAACTTCTTACTGTCCAAAGATGTGCAGGTTAGGTGGATTGGCCATGCTAAATTGCCCCTTAGTGTCCAAAGATGTGCGGGTTAGGTTGATTAGCCGTGCTAAATTCTCCCTTAGTGTCCAAAGATGTGCGGGTTAGGTTGATTAGCCATGCTAAATTACCCGAGTTCCAGGGGCATTAGCAGGCTAAACACATGGGGTTACGGGATTAAAGCCTGGGATTGTGGTCAGTGCAGACTCGATGGTCCGAATGGCCTCCTTCTGCACTGTAGGGATTCTATGACTCTATGATTCCAGGTGGGGTGGGTGTGGAATATGGGGAGATCTCAGAGCCGTGGATCATCTACCCTAGAAGTTACACAGTGGGTTAGCACTGCTGCCTCACAGCGCCAGGGACCCGGGTTCGATTCCCGGCTTGGGTCACTGTCTGTGTGGAGTTTGCACATTCTCCCCGTGTCTGCGTGGGTTTCCTCCGGGTGCTCCGGTTTCCTCGCGCAGTCCGAAAGACGTGCTGGTTAGGTGGATTGGCCATGCTAAATTCTCCCTCAATGTTACCCGAACAGGTGCCGGAGTGTGGCAATTATGGAATTTTCACAGTAGCTTCATTGCGGTGTTAATGTAAGCCTACTTGTGACGAAGAAGTAAAACTTGAAACTCACAGCTGATCCAAAACTCTGCGGCCCCTGGTTCTGTCTCCCACTCGCATGAACCGCCCATGTTTACAGCACATGATAGCACAAAGGGAAGACATTCAGCCCTAGATCGCTGTACTAGCCCTTCTACAGAGCTACCAAATAAGTCCCACCCCCTCCCCTCTTCAAGCTCTGCCTGCTCTCTCTCCCAGATCCCTGTACATTTTTCCCCGTTCCCCCCTTTCCGAAAGTTCCTGCTTCCGCCGCCCTTTCAGGAATCGCCTTCCAGGCTGGATAGACTGGGATGTTTTTTCTCTGGAGCGTAGGAGGCTGAGGGGTGATCTTATAGAGGTCTATAAAATAATGAGGGGCATAGATCAGCTAGATAGTCAACATCTTTTCCCAAAGGCAGGGGAGTCTAAAACTAGAGGGCATAGGTTTAAGGTGAGGGGGGAGAGATACAGAAGGGTCCAGAGGGGGCAATTTTTTCACACAGAGGGTGGTGAGTGTCTGGAATGAGCTGCCAGAGGCAGTAGTAGAGGCGGGTACAATTTTGTCTTTTAAAAAGCATTTAGACAGTTACATGGGTAAGATGGGTATAGAGGGATGTGGGCCAAACGCGGGCAATTGGGATTAGCTTAGGGGTTTTAAAAAAAAGGGGTGGCATGGAAAAGTTGGGCCGAAGGGCCTGTTTCCATAATGTAAACCTCTGAGTCCACAAGAGGTGGTGGAAACAGATATATTTAAGAGGCCTTACCAATGTCTTGTACAACTTCAACAAGACGTCCCAACTCCTGTATTCAATGTTCTGACCAATGAAACCAAGCGTGCTGAATGCCTTCTTCACCACTCTGTCCACCTGTGACTCCACTTTCAAGGAGCTATGAACATGTAACACTAGAACCCAGGTAGTAGTAGAGGTGGGTACAATTTTGTCTTTTAAAAAGCGTTTAGACAGTTACATGGGTACGATGGGTATGGAGGGATATGGGCCAAACGCGGGCAATTGGGACTAGCTTAGTGGTTAACAAAAAAAAGGGATTGGCATGGACAGGTTGGGCTGAAGGGCCTGTGTCCACGTTGTAAACATCTATGACAACAACTCGCAGGGTATAAAAAATAAATTCTCCTCAATCCAGCCCCCCGACCTCTGGTTCTTTCCCCGGTTCTCTTCAATCTGTGCCCCCCATCTTCTGGTTATCCATTGCGCGGAATAACTTTCCCCTAATTTATTCGCATCTGAACGACCCCCCTGGCGAACTTAAAGGCCTGGATTAAATCTCCCCCTGAACCTGCACTGACTCCGAGGAGAACGATCGCGGATTCTCCCAGTCTCTCCACCTTGACGGAACTTCCCCCACAATGCATCGTTCTGCCGCCCTCTGGCCGGGGAGATCGGAAGATGGCTCCAGGGCAACAAGATGGAGACCGGCTGAGGAGTCGCTCAAATTGTGTTTCCTTTTTACAGACGAAGAGTTTGCCAAGTATTACCTCAACCCAATTATTAGTAACAACAATGGCACGTGGCCGGAGGAAGTCAAGTGGACAGAAGCCAACGGGAGATTGGCTAACTTGTCTGCACCGTCAAGGTTTAATTGGAAGAAGAAAGGGGCGATCACCAGAGTAAAAGATCAGGTATGGGCACGGGGTTAGATACAGAGTAAAACT
>NW_027590446.1:95000-97500 GCF_964213995.1 Mustelus asterias
AGTGTGTGAGACTGAGAGAGAGTCAGAGAGTTGGAGAGAGAGAGAAACAGAGAAAAAGAGAGAAAGAGAGAGAGAGAGAAAGAGAGGTAGAGGGACAGAGAGAGATAGAGTGAGAGAGACAGAGAGAGAGAGAGAGAGAGAGAGGTAGAGGGAGAGAGACACAGAGTGAGAGAGAGCGTGTGAATGTGAGAGGGAGAGAGAGATTGTGTGTGTGAGAGAGAGTGCGTGATAGAGAAAGAGATGGAGAAAGGGTGTGTGAGTGAGAGAGAGGGAGGAAGAGAGAGAGAGCTGGAGAGAGAGAAAGAGAGAGAGAGTGAGAGATTGTGTGAGAGCGTGAAAGAGAGAGAGAGAGAGTGTGTGAGAGAGATGGAGCTGCAGAGAGAGGGAATGAGAGAGAGAGAGGGAGAGATAGAAAGAGAGAGGGAGGGGAAGGCGGAGAGGTTTCGGGAGGTAATCCCAGAGTTCAGGGCTCCCCGGCAGCTGAAGTCCCCCGTAGTCGATCAGCCAAAGGCCAGTTCCCCGGCACCGAGACCGGCTATGGTGAAGGAAAGGGTCGTGCCGGAGGCTGAGGGTTGGATAGCCTGCTCCTCGGGACCTCCAACACCGGCCCGGCTGGAGTCACGCATTTAAAACCCCCCCTTCCCCACCCTCCCCCGCTGACTGCCTCCCATTGGGAGGGCCTCCACTCACTTCAGTGAGGCAGCTTGGAGTCCATGTCGCCCGGCCGAGTTCGGGGGCGGGGGAGGGAAGATTTATCCACAATGCGCTCCCCCCCTCCCGCCCTCTCCCCCCCTCCCACCACCGAGGGCTGCCAATGGCGGAACAGTTAGAATGCGCCAGGGTCGAGGTAGAAGGGCAGAGGCCTCGGGGAGGGGACGGAGGGTGGGGGGGGGGGGGGTGGTGAAAGATCGTTGGGCTTTGTGAGGAGATTGGGCCAATGCGAGACCTCGGTGTGTTTCGGAGGGTGGGGCTTTGGGAGGGGGGGTGCGGGGGGGGGATGGGTGGCGTGGGGGGAGCGGGGGGTGAGAGGCGATGGGCACTAACGCTCTCTCGGTCTCCTGCAGAGACGATGCGGGATGCTGCTGGGCCTTTGGAGCCGTCGCCAGCATAGAATCGATGTGGTTCATCAGGACCAAAAAACTGGTGGAGCTGTCGGAGCAAGGTAATTGGACGGGGCGGGGGGGAGAGCTCCCCCCCTGACCTCTGACCTCATTCTTTGACCCTGCGACCCCCAAGAACAAAGAACGGCGCGGCACAGCAACAGGCCCTTCGGCCCTCCTGCGCCAATCACGTTGTCCTATCCACACCAACCGCCTGTGTCCCTCTATTCCCCGTCTGTTCATGGGTCTATCCAGATAAATGTGGCTGACGTATCTGCTTCAATCACCTCACTTGGCATTCCAGGCCCCCACCACCCTCTGTGTAAAAAACTACCCCCCCCTGCCGCACATCTCCACTGAATCTTCCCCCGCCTCACCTTGAACTTGTGCCCCCTTTGTATTCTCACTCCTGCCCTGGGAAAAGTTGTTCACCTGATTCCACATCACCTCATAATTTTGTAAACTTCTTTCAGGTGGCTCCCTCATGGGCCTTTGGAGCCAGAGGTCAGAGGTCTTTCCGGTGAGAACGATCCCAGTTTATTCAATCTCTCCCCATCGCTAACGCCCTCCGACCCCGGCAACTTCCTGGTAAACCCGTTCTGCACTCCCTCCAAAGCCTCCACGTCCTTCTGGTCGTGCGGTGACCAGAATTGGACACAGTTTTCCAAATGTGGCCCAGCCAATGTTTTACACAATTGTAACATAATTTGTCAACTTTTATACTCGATGCCCTGTCTGATGACAGTTAATAGTTAAAAGTTTATTTATTAGGCACAAGTAAGGCTTACATTAACACTTCAATGAAGTTACTGTGAAAATCCCCCTCGTCGCCACACTCCGGCACCTGTTCGGGTAACACTGAGGAAGAATTTAGCACGGCCGATCCACCTAACCTGCACATCTTTGGACACTAAGGGGCAATTTAGCATGGCCAATCCACCTAACCTGCACATCTTTGGACACTAAGGGGCAATTTAGCATGGCCAATCCACCTAACCTGCACATCTTTGGACACTAAGGGGCAATTTAGCATGGCCAATCCACCTAACCTGCACATCTTTGGACACTAAGGGGCAATTTAGCATGGCCAATCCACCTAACCTGCACATCTTTGGACACTAAGGGGCAATTTAGCATGGCCAATCCACCTAATCTACACATCTTTGGACACTAAGGGGCAATTTAGCATGGCCAATCCACCTAACCTACACATCTATGGACACTAAGGGGACAATTTAGCATGGCCAATCCACCTAACCCGCACATCTTTGGACACTAAGGGGCAATTTAGCATGGCCAATCCACCTAACCTACACATCTTTGGACACTAAGGGGCAATTTAGCATGGCCTATCCACCTAACCTGCACATCTTTGGACAATAAAGGGCAATTTAGCATGG
>NW_027590446.1:102500-130000 GCF_964213995.1 Mustelus asterias
GGGTGTAGGGGCTGGAGGAGGTTACAGAGATAGGGAGGGGGTGTGGGGGCTGGAGGAGATTACAGAGATAGGGAGGGGGTGTAGGGGCTGGAGGAGGTTACAGAGATAGGGAGGGGGTGTGGGGGCTGGAGGAGGTTACAGAGATAGAGTGGGGGTGTAGGGGCTGGAGGTGGTTACAGAGATAGGGAGGGGGTGTTGGGGCTGGAGGAGGTTACAGAGAAAGGGAGGTGGTGTAGGGGCTGGACGAGGTTACAGAGATAGGGAGGGGTCTCGGGGCTGGAGGAGGTTACAGAGATAGGGAGGGGTGTAGGGGCTGGAGGGGGTTACAGAGATAGGGAGGGGATGTAGGGGCTGGAGGGGGTTACAGAGATAGGGAGGGGGTGTCGGGGGCTGGAGCAGGTTACAGAGATAGGGAGGGGGTGTAGGGGCTGGAGGGGGTTACAGAGATAGGGAGGAGGTGTAGGGGCTGGAGGAGGTTACAGAGTTAGGAAGGGGGTGTAGGGAACTGGAGGAGGTTACAGAGATAGGGAGGGGTGTTGGGGGCTGGAGGAGGTTACAGAGATAGGGAGGTGGTGTAGGGGGCTGGAGGAGGTTACAGAGATAGGGAGGGGTGTAGGGGCAAGAGGAGGTTACAGGGATAGGGAGGGCGCGTAGGGGCTGGAGGAGGTTAGAGAGATAGGGAGGGGGTGTAGGGGCTGGAGGAGGTTACAGAGATAGGGAGGGGGTATAGGGGCTGGAGGAGGTTACAGAGATAGGGAGGAGTGTAGGGGGCTGGAGGGGGTTACAGAGATAAGGAGGGGGTGTAGGGGCTGGAGGAGGTTACAGAGATAGGGAGGGGGTGTAGGGACTGGAGGAGGTTACAGAGATAGGGAGGGGGTGTAGGGGCTGGAGGAGGTTACAGAGATAGGGAGGGGGTGTATAGGCTGGAGGAGGTTACAGAGATAGGGAGGAAATCATAGAATCATAGAAACCCTACAGTGCAGAAGGAGGCCATTCGGCCCATCGAGTCTGCACCGACCACAATCCCACCCAGGCCCTACCCCCACATATTTTACCCGCTAATCCCTCTAACCTACGCATCCCAGGACTTTCAGGGGCAATTTTTTTTTTAACCTGGCCAATCAACCTAACCCGCACATCTTTGGACTGTGGGAGGAAACCGGAGCACCCGGAGGAAACCCACGCAGACACGAGGAGAATGTGCAAACTCCACACAGACAGTGACCCGAGCCGGGAATCGAACCCGGGACCCTGGAGCTGTGAAGCAGCAGTGCTACCACTGTGCCACCGTGCCGCCGGTGTAGGGACTGGAGGAGGTTGCAGAGATAGGGAGGGGGTGTCGGGGGCTGGAAGAGGTTACAGAGATAGGGAGGGGTGTAGGGGCTGGAGGAGGGTCCAGAGATAGGGAGGGGGTGTAGGGGCTGGAAGAGGTTACAGAGATAGGGAGGGGTGTAGGGGCTGGAGGAGGGTCCAGAGATAGGGAGACGGTGTGGGAACTGGAGGAGGTTACAGAGATAGGGAGGGGGTGTAGGGGGCTGGAGGAGGTTACAGAGATAGGGAGGGGTCAAGGGGCTGGAGAAGGTTCCAGAGATAGGAATGGGGTGTAGGGGCTGTGGGAGGTTACAGAGATAGGGAGGGGTGTAGGGGCTGGAGGAGGTTATAGAGATAGGTAGGAGTGCAGGGACTGGCGAAGGTTACAGAGGTACGGAGGGTTATTGGGGCTGGAGGATGTTATAGATATAAGTAAGGGTGTAGGGGCTGGAGGAGGTTACAGAGATAGGGAGGGGGTGTCAGGGCTGGAGGATGTTACAGAACTAGAGAGAGGGTGTTGGGGCTGGAGGAGGTTACAGAGATAGGGAGGGGGTGTAGGTGCTGGAGGAGATTACAGAGATAGGGAGCGGGTGTTGGGGGCTGGAGAAGGTTACAGAGATAGGGAGGAGGTGGAGGGACTGGAGGAGGTTACAGAGATAGGGAGGGGGTGTAGGGGGCTGGAGGAGGTTACAGAGATAGGGAGGGGGTGTAGGGGGCTGGAGGAGGTTACAGAGATAGGGAGAGGGTGTAGGGGTTGGAGGAGGTTACAGAGATAGGGAGGGGGTGTAGGGGGCTGGAGGAGGTTACAGAGATGTGGAGGGGGTGTAGGGGGCTGGAGGAGGTTGCAGAGATAGGGAGGGGGTGTAGGGGGCTGGTGGAGGTTACAGAGATAGGGAGGAGGTGGAGGGGCTGGAGGAGGTTACAGAGATAGGGAGGGGTGTAGGGGGCTGGAGGAGGTTACAGAGATAGGGAGGAGGTGGAGGGGCTGGAGGAGGTTATAGAGATAGGGAGGGGTGTAGGGGGCTGGAGGAGGTTACAGAGATAGGGAGGGGTGTTGGGGGCTGGAGGAGGTTACAGAGATAGGGAGTGTGTGTAGGGGCTGGAGGAGGTTACAGAGATAGGGAGGGGTTTAGGGTCTGGAGGAGGTTATAGAGATAGGGAGGGGTGTTGGGGGCTGGAGGAGGTTACAGAGATATGGAGGGGTGTTGGGGGCTGGAGGAAGTTACAGAGATAGGGAGGGGGTGTTGGGGCTGGAGGAGGTTACAGAGATAGGGAGGGGGTGTCGGGGCTGGAGGAGGTTACAGAGACAGGGAGGGGTGTAGGGGGCTGGAAAAGGTTACAGAGATAGGGAGGAGGTGGAGGGGCTGGAGAAGGTTACACAGATAGGGAGGAGTGGACGGGCTGGAGGAGGTTACAGAGACAGGGAGGTGGTGTTGATGTTGGAGGAGGTTACAGAGATAGGGAGGTGGTGTTGATGCTGGAGGAGGTTACAGAGATAGGGAGGGGTGTAGGGGGCTGGAAAAGGTTACAGAGATAGGGAGGAGGTGGAGGGGCTGGAGAAGGTTACACAGATAGGGAGGAGTGGAGGGGCTGGAGGAGGTTACAGAGATAGGGAGGAGGTGGAGGGGCTGGAGAGGGTTACAGAGATAGGGAGGGTGTGTGTGGTGAACCATCGTTGGTTCACCACTGGGGTTGTTATTGTGTTACTGTTGGGCTAGGGTGTTGTTGTTATGGGGGTTGTACTATGTTGTTGGGATAGGGTGTTTACCTGTCCTAAGTGTTATCATGGCACACTCCAGTGGGGTCCCGCCTCCGGTGGCAGGGTATAAGACCCCCTGCTCCGGCAGGACCCCTTCAGTCTGAACGGGTGAATTTGTGTTAGTAGTTTCATTGTTAATGTATTAAAGCCTTCAGTTCTAAAGCCTTGTTTCCGGGTGCTCATTGAGGTGCATCAATTTAATACATTAACTGAGAATATGGAACAGATCCTAAAACCGGATCGTCTGACACTGGACCCACGTGCGGTCGGTGCAGCTAACACGTTCGAACATTGGTGGAAGTGCTTCGAGGACTACCTGGCAGCCTCGGTAGCTATCACTACAGACAGTGATAGACTCCAGGTCCTCCACGCAAGGGTAAGCGACACGATTTACCTAGCCATTCGTGCAGCTTCCACTTACCAGGGTGCCGTCGAGCTCCTAAAGAATAGGTACATTACGCCACCCAACGAGATTCACGCTCGTTATCTCCTCGCTACACGACGTCGGCAGTCGGGCGAGACCTTAGAAGACTACGCCAATGAACTCCTGCAGCTTGCCAGGGGTTGTGACTGTAAGGATGTCTCCGCCGAGCAGTACATGCAAGACCTCGCCCGAGACGCGTTCGTAGCAGGGGTAGGGTCCTCGTACATCAGACTTAAATTATTAGAAAAGGGGAAACTCAACTTGACCCAGGCAATGGGGATGGCCGTGAGGTTGGAGGCGGCGTCGAAGAGCTTGGCGCTGTACCCCGAGGACCACGTGCAGTCAACGTGGTTGGAGCAAGCTCTGCTCCCTCCTCGCCCCGCGAACCCGCGCTCCCAGATCGATTCGACGACGGCGGCAGCTCCAGGTGGCCAGCGATGCTATTTTTGCGGTGGGGCCAAGCATCCACGGCAACAGTGTCCGGCAAGAACGGCAATCTGCAGCCAGTGCGGTAAAAAAGGCCACTACGGCAAAGTCTGCAGGTCCAAACCTAAAAACGGCAGTGCAGCTTGTAGCCCTCCAGAACGGAGACCATCTCTTTCGGCGCTGCAGTACCCACGAGGTCCGACCACGTGCGATCTCAGGACGGCGCCATCGTGGCAGACAGAGGAGGAGGAAGACCACCAGGAGTCGCTGCGCTTGGAGCCCTCGGCCACATGCGATTCATGGGGGCGGCCATCATGGTCCACGACGACTTGGAGCGACCAGCAGGGGTCCTCAGCATCCACATCGGCAGCATGCAGCAGCGACCAGCAGGGGTCCTCAGCATCCACATCGGCAGCATGCAGTGACGCCCAGGGGCCAACGGTGGCGTCGATCTCTCTGGATCAGACCAGGCATTACAGACTGGAACATTCCATGATGGAGGTAAAGGTTAGTGGCAGAACTGTGAATTGTCTGTTTGACAGTGGGAGCACCGAAAGTTTCATACACCCTGAAACTGCTAAAAGGTGTGGACTCCGGGTTCTCCCTGCCAAGCAGACAATTTCCATGGCATCACAGTCCCCGTCTGTACCGATCCAAGGACGATGTATGGTAACTCTTGAGGTACAGGGCACAGTTTACGAGCAATACAGGCTCCTTGTGCTACCTCACCTTTGCGCGCCAATTCTCCTCGGACTAAACTTTATGGTCCACATGAAGAGTGTGATCCTACAGTACGGTGGGCCACTCCCATCACTGGCAGTAGGGAACCAGCCGCAGCCTCCAAATTGCCCAAAGTGCCCCGCGTGCAATCTATCCACCCTGAAGATCACGACACCATCCCTTTTTAAAAATCTGGTACCTGGCTGCAAGCCCATCGCTACTAAAAGTAGGCGTTACAGCGCTGAGGACCGGATCTTTATTAGATCTGAGGTTCAGCGGCTCCTCAAGGAAGGGATCATACAGGCCAGTGCTAGTCCGTGGAGAGCGCAGGTCGTGGTAGTCAAAAGCGGGAACAAACCTCGGATGGTCATCGACTATAGTCAGACCATTAATAGATACACGCAGCTGGATGCGTATCCTCTCCCGCGCATTTCTGATATGGTCAATCAGATTGCGCAGTACCGAGTGTTTTCTACCATAGACCTTAAGTCCGCCTACCATCAACTCCCCATCCGCCCAGAGGACCGACAATATACGGCTTTTGAGGCGGATGGTCGTCTATACCAATTCCTCAGGGTTCCATTTGGTGTCACCAATGGGGTCTCGGTCTTCCAGCGTGCTATGGACCGAATGGTGGACCAGAACGGGTTGCGGGCTACCTTCCCGTACCTGGATAACGTCACCATCTGCGGCCATGACCAGCAGGACCACGACACGAATCTCCAACACTTTCTACGCACTGCATCTCGCCTGAATCTGACCTATAACAGGGAGAAGTGCGTATTCCGTACGCATAGGTTAGCCATCCTCGGATACGTGGTGGAAAACGGGGTCATTGGCCCTGATCCAGACCGTATGCGCCCACTCACTGAACTTCCCTTGCCCGCTAGCACGAAAGCACTGAGGAGATGCCTCGGGTTCTTTTCGTATTATGCACAGTGGGTCCCCAACTACGCGGACAAAGCTCGTCCGCTCATTAAGTCCACGACCTTCCCACTTACGCCGGAGGCCCAATTGGCCTTCAAGGTTTTGAAAAGCGACATCTCGAAAGCCACAATGCACGCGGTGGATGAATCCATCCCTTTCCAGGTGGAGAGTGATGCATCGGACTTCGCCCTAGCCGCCACACTAAACCAGGCAGGCAGGCCCGTCGCGTTTTTTTCCCGCACCCTTCAAGGCCCAGAGATTCGGCACTCAGCGGTGGAAAAGGAGGCTCAGGCCATTGTGGAGGCAGTCAGACACTGGCGCCATTACCTGGCAGGTAAGCGGTTCACCCTGATCACGGATCAACGATCCGTGGCGTTTATGTTCAGTAACACGCAGAGGGGCAAGATCAAGAACGATAAGATCTTGCGGTGGAGAATTGAGCTCTCCACCTATAATTACGATATTATGTATCGTCCAGGGAAGCTCAATGAGCCCTCGGATGCCCTCTCGCGCGGAACATGCGCCATCATGCAGGAGGACCGCTTGAAGGCTCTCCACAATGATCTGTGTCATCCTGGAGTCACCAGACTCTACCACTTCATAAAAGCCCGCAACCTACCCTACTCGGTGGAGGAGGTCAGGTCAGTTACTAGAAGTTGTCGGATTTGCGCAGAATGCAAACCACACTTTTATCGACCAGACCGGGCACATTTGGTCAAGGCCACTCGCCCTTTTGAGAGGCTGAGTGTAGATTTTAAGGGCCCCCTTCCCTCAACGGATCAGAATGTCTATTTTCTTAATATAATAGACGAATTTTCCCGGTTTCCGTTTGTTTTCCCCTGTGCGGACACGTCGACTGCCACCGTCATCAAGGCATTCAGTGAGCTTTTTACCCTGTTCGGGTACCCCTGCTATATTCATAGCGACAGGGGCTCGTCGTTCATGAGCAACGACTTGAGGCAATTCCTGCTCTCATTCGGAATTGCCTCTAGTAGAACCACGAGCTACAACCCTAGGGGTAACGGACAGGTGGAAAGGGAGAATGCTACAGTCTGGAAGGCTGTCCTACTGGCACTGAAATCCAAGGGCCTTCCAGTCTCCCGGTGGCAGGAGGTCCTTCCAACTGCGCTCCATTCTATCCGCTCCCTCCTGTGTACGGCAACCAATGCTACTCCCCACGAGAGGATGTTCTCATTCCCTCGGAAGTCGTCCTCGGGGACCTCATTGCCAGCCTGGTTGACGTACCCAGGACCCGTCCTTCTGCGGCGCCATGTGAGGGCTCGCAAGTCCGACCCCTTGGTCGAACCGGTCCAACTCCTCCACGCCAACCCTCAGTATGCCTATGTGGCATATCCTGACGGGCGAGAGGACACTGTCTCCATTAGAGACCTGGCGCCCGCAGGGGACGTAGCAACTCCTGTCGCTCCTATTCCCCCAGTCACAGATCCACTACTCCTCATTACTTCCCCAGACGTGGCGCGGTCAGCACCGGGACCAGTGCATAACACTTTTACTCCCATGTACAGCTTGCCTGAGACTCGGAGATCGGCGCCACCATCATCACCACCACCACCAAACGTTCCAGGATCCCCTACACCATCGCCTCATCAGGGCCGGCCGGCCCGGGAGTCTTTGAGGGGACAGCCAGATGTTGCTTTGAGAGAGCCACCGCAAGCACCTGCTCCGGTTTCGCAACCGGTGTTGAGAAGATCGCAGCGTCGGTGTGGTCCTCCAGACCGTCTGGACTTGTGAATCCTGTTATTTTTTTTTTGTCATTGTCTGTTTTCATCCACCCCGCCACCTTTGGTTCCTAAAGGAGGGGTGAATGTGGTGAACCATCGTTGGTTCCCCACTGGGGTTGTTATTGTGTTACGGTTGGGCTAGGGTGTTGTTGTTATGGGGGTTGTACTATGTTGTTGGGATAGGGTGTTTACCTGTCCTAAGTGTTATCATGGCACACTCCAGTGGGGTCCCGCCTCCGGTGGCAGGGTATAAGACCCCCTGCTCCGGCAGGACCCCTTCAGTCTGAACGGGTGAATTTGTGTTAGTAGTTTCATTGTTAATGTATTAAAGCCTTCAGTTCTAAAGCCTTGTTTCCGGGTGCTCATTGAGGTGCATCAGTGTGTAGGGGGCTGGAGGAGGTTACAGAGATAGGGAGGGGGGTGTAGAGGCTGGAGGAGGTTACAGAGATAGGGAGGGGTGTAGGGGGCTGGAGGAGGTTACAGAGATAGGGAGGAGGTGGAGGGGCTGTAGAGGGTTACAGAGATAGGGAGGAGGTGGAGGGGCTGTAGAGGGTTACAGAGATAGGGAGGGGGTGTAGGGGGCTGGAGAGGATTACAGAGATAGGGAGGAGGTGGAGGGGCTGGAGGAGGTTACAGAGATAGGGAGGGGGTGTAGGGGGCTGGAGAGGGTTACAGAGATAGGGAGGAGGTGGAGGGGCTGGAGGAGGTTACAGAGATAGGGAGAGGGTGTTGGGGGCTGGAGAATGTTACAGAGATAGGGAGGAGGTGGAGGGGCTGGAGGAGGTTCCAGAGATAGGGAAGAGTGCAGGGACTGGAGGTTACAGAGGTAGGGAGGGGTGTAGGGGGCTGGAAAAGGTTACAGAGATGGGGAGGGGGTGTAGGGGCTGGAGGGGGCTACACAGATAGGGAGGGGGCGTAGGGGGCTGGAGGAGGTTGCAGAGATAGGGAGGGGGCGTAGGGGGCTGGAGGAGGTTGCAGAGATGGGGAGGCGGTGTAGGGGGCTGGAGGGGGTTACAGAGATAGGGAGGGGGTGTAGGGGCTGGAGGGGGTTACAGAGATAGGGAGGGGGTGTAGGGGCTGGAGGAGGTTGCAGAGATGGGGAGGGGGTGTAGGGAGGGATTTAAACATTAATTGTGTGTAGGTCATTGAGTTGAAGCCTATCGCTCTTTCGAAGCAAATCCTTGTTCCTATTTTTGCACAGGAGGAATTATGGATTCTGAAGATTACTCGTACAGAGGGATAAAGGATGTCTGCGCCTTCAAACAATCCAAAGTCTCTGCAAAAATCCAGAGCTATCGAAACATCCGACCTCACGAAGCAGGTGATTCTTACGATTGACGCAGGTCACAGTTTTGGCAGGGGCGTCGATACCTCACATCACCGGACGCCCCTTTCTCCCCCTTTGCCCCTACACCATGTAGCCTCCCCCATTTTGTAAACCCGATAAGAGGCACCCGCATTTCTATAGCGCCCTTCTCATCCTGACCTTTCCCCCTTTGTCCTCTTATCCAACCATAGTGTGGATGAACAGAGGGATCTGGGTGTCCATGTGCATAGACCCCTGAGAGTTGGCACCCAGGTTGATGGGGTTGTTAAGAAGGCGTACGGTGTGTTAGCTTTTATTGGTAGAGGGATTGAGTTTCGGAGCCAGGAGGTCATGCTGCAACTGTACAAAACTCTGGTGCGGCCGCATTTGGAGTATTGCGTACAGTTCTGGTCGCCGTATTATAGGAAAGATGTGGAAGCGTTGGAAAGGGTGCAGAGGAGATTTACCAGGATGTTGCCTGGTATGGTGGGAAAATCGTATGAGGAAAGGCTGAGGGGCTTCAAGTTATTTTCGTTGGAGAGAAGAAGGTTAAGAGGTGACTTAATAGAGGCATACAAGATGATCAGAGGATTAGATAGGGTGGATAGTGAGAGCCTTTTTCCTCGGATGGTGATGGCTAACACGAGGGGACATAGCTTTAAATTGAGGGGTGAGAGATATAGGACAGAGGTAGGTTCTTTACTCAGAGAGTAGTAAGGGCGTGGAATGCCCTGCCTGCAGCAGTGGTGGACTCGTCAACATTAAGAGCATTCAAATGGTTATTGGATAAACAAAGAACAAAGAACAATACAGCACAGGAACAGGCCCTTCGGCCCTCCAAGCCCGTGCCGCTCCCTGGTCCAAACTAGACCATTCTTTTGTATCCCTCCACTCCCACTCCGTTCATGTGGCTATCTAGATAAGTCTTAAACGTTCCCAGTGTGTCCGCCTCCACCACCTTGCCTGGCAGCACATTCCAGGCCCCCACCACCCTCTGTGTAAAATACGTCCTTCTGATATCCGTGTTAAACCCCGCCCCCCCCTTCACCTTGAACCTATGGCCCCTCGTGAACGTCACCACCGACCTGGGGAAAAGCTTCCCACCGTTCACCCTATCTATGCCTTTCACAATTTTATACACCTCTATTAAGTCTCCCCTCATCCTCCATCTTTCCAGTGAGAACAACCCCAGTTTACCCAATCTCTCCTCATAACTAAGCCCTTCCATACCAGGCAACATCCTGGTAAACCTCCTCTGTACTCTCTCCAAAGCCTCCACGTCCTTCTGGTAGTGTGGCGACCAGAACTGGACGCAGTATTCCAAATGCGGCTGAACCAACGTTCTATACATCTGCAACATCAGACCCCAACTTTTATACTCTATGCCCCGTCCTATAAAGGCAAGCATGCCATATGCCTTCTTCACCACCTTATTTCTACCAAAATGCATGACATATGGATGATATTGGAATAGTGTAGATTAGAGGGGCTTCAGATTGGTTCCACTGGTCGGCGCAACATCGAGGGCCGAAGGGCCTGTACTGCGCTGTAATGTTCTTTGTTCTAACCTCCCCCCCCTCCACTCCCCCCCCCCCCCCTCCCCCCCGCCGCCCCATCCCCCAGCCCCCCCGCCAGACCCCAACATGCTTCACGGACAAGGGAGGGACACTCGGAGCGCGGTCATTGGTTACAATGCAGGGAACGCCGGTCTGTGCACAGTAAGATCCCACCAATCCCGCGACGAGACCACGGCCGAGCTTCCCGCCTCTTTCGCGGTATCGGGGCAGGACGTTGCGAATTTTCCCCAGCCCCAGCCCAAAAGAAAGCCTCTCCAAAGTGTCGATTCCAAGAACCTTGACTGATGGGGGCTTGTGTGGGGTGGGTCAGTCAGCGGTGAGATGGGCTGAACGGTCTCACCTCAGCTTTTTAATTGACGCCCTTGCGTTCCGTTTCAGAGATGGCGGCCTGGTTAGCGCAAGAAGGCCCAATTGTGGTGACCATGAACGCAGGCGCCATGAAGGTAAGGCTCTCTCTCCATTCCTTGTCCGTCTAGCCCTCACTGGGTGTCTTTCTGCCTCCCCCCCCCCTGCGCACCCCCCACCTGTACCCACCTCGCCATTAACTGGACACCAGTGTGGTCAACCATGCCAGCCAGATAAGCTGGCTCACTCTCTTCTCTCTCCCGGGCCTGTTGCCCACCAGCTGGGAGCGACCCTCTCAAGGTAGGCCCGAGGCTCCCAACTAGGCCTCAGGCTTAATTTTCCACCAGGCCGGCTGGGTGCTGGCCTTCCCTGGGTATCCCTTGTGAATGGGCATCACTGCCGGGGGGGGGGGGGGGGGGGGGGTGCGGGGGGGGGGGAGGGGGAGCTTCACTCCCAAATGACCCCTAGCCCCAAATATCTGAAACAAAATCTGTCAATCCCAAATCGAAAATTAATCGATCGGGAATCGATCGCCGTTTATGGGAGAGACTTCCCGACTTCTCCCAGCCTTTGTGTGTGTGGGAGTGTTTCTCAATCTCTCTCCCGAAAGGTCGGCCTCTCATTCTTTGATTCTGTGACCCCCCTCTGCCGCCCCCCCCTGCCCGCCTCCGCCAACCTAGCCCTGGACACCTCCAACCAGTGGGGATAATCTTTCTCTCTCCACCCTCTCTGTTTCCCTTCATACCGAGAAAAAGTTGGATCAAATCTCCTCATAGAATCGATAGAATTCCCTGCAGTGCAGAAGGAGGCCATTCAGCCCATCGAGTCTCAGCCGGCAACCTAGGCCCTAACCCGTAACGTCTCTTCCATTCTTCTAAATTCCAGCGAATGTGACCCTAATTTTGTGTAATCGGTCCTCTTAACCCTTAAGTTTAAAGTTTATTTATTAGTCGGCTGACATTAACACCGCAATGAAGTTACTGTGAAAATCCCCCAGTGGCCACACTCCGGCACCTGATAACCAAGATTCAAGATGGCAGCTCAGGATAAGTGGCAATTAGGGATGGGCATCATTGCCAGGGATCATAGAATGATAGAATCCCTCCAGTGCAGAAGGAGGCCATTCGGCCCATTGTGTCTGCACCAACCACAATCCCCATAACTCCATAACCCCATGCATTTACCCCAGCTAGTCCGCCTGACACTAAGGGGCAATTTAGCATGGCCAATCCACCTAACCTACACATCTTTGGATACCAAGGGGCAATTTAGCATGGCCAATCCACCTAACCTGCACATCTTTGGACACTAAGGGGCAATTTAGCATGGCCAATCCACCTAACCTGCACATCTTTGGATACTAAGGGACAATTTAGCATGGCCAATCCACCTAACCTGCTCATCTTTGGACACTAAGGGGGCAATTTAGCATGGCCAATCCACCTAACCTGCACATCTTTGGACACTAAGGGGCAATTTAGCATGGCCAATCCACCTAACCTGCACATCTTTGGACACTAAGGGGCAATTTAGCATGGCCAATCCACCTAACCTGTGCATCTTTGGACTGTGGGAGGAA
Source organism: Mustelus asterias (assembly GCF_964213995.1). NCBI lineage: Eukaryota > Metazoa > Chordata > Chondrichthyes > Carcharhiniformes > Triakidae > Mustelus > Mustelus asterias. The sequence continues at coordinate 114,617 of NW_027590446.1, forward strand.
ACCGGAGCACCCGGAGGAAACCCACGCAGGCACAGATGGCCAGTGGGTTGCAATAAGTCGAGGGTGACTCGATGTGACTCAAATTAGAAAAGATCTCAACACACTGGGTGGCACGGTAGCACAGTGGGTTAGCACTGCTGCTTCACAGCTCCAGGGACCTGGGTTCGATTCCCGGCTTGGGTCACTGTCTGTGTGGAGTTTGCACATTCTCCTCGTGTCTGCGTGGGTTTCCCCCGGGTGCTCCGGTTTCCTCCCACAGTCCAAAGATGTGCGGGTTCGGTTGATTGGCCATGCTAAAATTGCCCATTAGTGTCCTGAGATGCGTAGGTTAGAGGGATTAGTGGGTAAATATATAGGGATATGGGGGTAGGGCCTGGGTGGGATTGTGGTCGGTGCAGACTCGATGGGCCGAATGGCCTCTTTCTGTACTGTAGGGTTTCTATGATTTCTATGACTAACGATCAATAATTATTCACCAACTAGGGTCTGTACAAAGCAAATATGCGCCTATCCTCCATGCCTACCTGACCTGGGACACGCCCCTCCCAACGCGCCTGATTGGCTCGGATTCCTGCCCCGACACTCCATTGGGTCTGGCCCAGGCCCAATCACGTGACCCTCAGGACCGGGGGGGTTGCGGGGAACGGCCCCCTTAAAGGGGCCACGCTACCAGGTCGACCGAGCTATAACCGCAACGAACACGACATCAAGTCATCAGTTTGCCCCTTTTAATTTTTTTCTGTCTCCCCGCAGGGATACGTGAGAGGGATATCTCGCCCCGAGTTGAACGAGTGCAGCCCTAACAATTTGAACCATGTGGTTCTGGTCGTGGGTTACGCTGTCTGTAAGTGACGACTAACGACTCCTGAACACGGGACGGCGGGGGAGGGGAGGGGTGGGGGGGGGGAAGAGGCGTGACGGGAACCTGGAACCTGAGCCTAGCCCCTTCCACTTGGATTGCCTTAACATATACATTTGAGGCTTTATCAGGCCCTGGTCAGGCCACATTTGGAAAGGTTGTGAGCAGTTTTGGGCCCCGTATCTAAGGAAGGATGTGCCGGCCTTGGAGAGGGTCCGGAGGAGGTTCATCAGAATGATTTGATTTGATTTATTATTGTCACATGTATTGGGATACATAGAGTCTTAAAGGTTTACAGCATGGAAACAGGCCCTTCGGCCCAACTTGTCCATACCACCCCTTTCTTTTAAACCCCGAAGCTAGTCCCAATTGCCCACATTTGGCCCATATCCCTCTATACCCATCTTACCCATGTAACTGTCTAAACGCTTTTTAAAATACAAAATTGTACCCGCCTCTACTACTGCCTCTGGCAGCTCGTTCCAGACACTCACCACCCTCTGTGTGAAAAAATTGCCCCTCTGGACCCCTTTGTATCTCCCCCCTCTCACCTTAAACCTAGGCCCTCTAGTTTTAGACTCCCCTACCTTTGGGAAAAGATATTGACTATCTAGCTGATCTGTGCCCCTCATTATTTTATAGACCTCTATAAGATCACCCCTCAGCCTCCTACGCTCCAGAGAAAAAAGTCCCAGTCTATCCAGCCTCTACTTATAACTCAAACCATCAAGTCCCGGTACCATCCTAGTAAATCTTTTCTGCACTCTTTCTAGTTTAATGATATCCTGTCTATAATAGGGTGACCAGAACTGTACACAGTATTCCAAGTGTGGCCTTACCAATGTCTTGTACAACTTCAACAAGACGTCCCAACTCCTGTATTCAATGTTCTGACCGATGAAACCAAGCATGCCGAGTGCCTTCTTCACCACTCTGTCCACCTGTGACTCCACTTTCAAGCAGCTATGAGCCTGTACCTCGAGATCCCAGGCAGTAGTAGAGACAGGTATAATTTTGTCTTTTAAAAGGCATTTAGACAGTTACATGGGTAGGATGGGTATAGAGGGATATGGGCCAAACGCAGGCAATTGGGATTAGCTCAGAGGTTAAAGAAAAAGGGCGGCATGGACAAGTTGGGTCGAAGGGCCTGTTTCCATGCTGTAAACCTCTGTGACTCGAATCATGCACACATATATTCTGGAGGATTTTATAATTATATATCCAATATTCTTATGCATAAAAACATCTAGACTTCCTCTACATCTACTTGCTTACTATGTCCAAGGTGTTCTGCCACCTTTTCACAATGAACATTGGGCTTTCTTATCTATAGCGTCGGCGTGGAGAGTTTTTTGTGCAAAAGGAGGCCATTCGGCCCATCGAGTCTGCACCGACCACAATCCCACCCAGGCCCTATCCCCATAACCCCATACATTTACCCTGCTAATCCCCCTGACACCAGGGGACAATTTAGCGTGGTTAATCCACCTAACCTGTACATCTTTGGACACTAAGGGGCAATTTAGCATGGCCAATACACCTAACCTGCATATCTTTGGACACTAAGGGGCAATTTAGCATGGCCAATCCACCTAACATGTACATCTTTGGACACTAAGGGGCAATTTAGCATGGCCAATCCACCTAACATGTACATCTTTGGACACTAAGGGGCAATTTAGCATGGCCAATCCACCTAACCTGCATATCTTTGGACACTAAGGGGCAATTTAGCATGGCCAATCCCCCTATCCTGCACATCTTTGGACACTAAGGGGCAATTTAGCATGGCCAATCCACCTAACCTGCACATCTTTGGACACTAAGGGGCAATTTAGCATGGCCAATCCACCTAATCTACACATCTTTGGACACTAAGGGGCAATTTAGCATGGCCAATCCATCTAACCTGCATATCTTTGGACACTAAGGGGCAATTTAGCATGGCCAATCCACCTAACCTGCATATCTTTGGACACTAAGGGGCAATTTAGCATGGCCAATCCACCTAATCTACACATCTTTGGACACTAAGGGGCAATTTAGCATGGCCAATCCATCTAACCTGCATATCTTTGGACACTAAGGGGCAATTTAGCATGGCCAATCCACCTAACCTGCATATCTTTGGACACTAAGGGGCAGTTTGGCATGGCCAATCCACCTAGTCTACACATCTTTGGACACGAAGGGGCAATTTAGCATGGCCAATCCACCTAACCTGGATATCTTTGGACACTAAGAGGCAATTTAGCACGGCCAATCCACCTAACCTGTACATCTTTGGACACTAAGGGGCAATTTGGCATGGCCAATCCACCTAACCTGTACATCTTTGGACACTAAGGGACAATTTAGCATGGCCAATCCACCTAACCTGCACATCTTTGGACACTAAGGGACAATTTAGCATGGCCAATCCACCTAACCTGCACATCTTTGGACACTAAGGGGCAAATTAGCATGGCCAATCCACCTAACCTGCACATCTTTGGGCACTAAGGGGTATTTTAGAACGGCCAATCCACCTAACCTGCATATCTTTGGACACTAAGGGACAATTTAGCATGGCCAATCCACCTAACCTGCACATCTTTGGACACTAAGGGACAATTTAGCATGGCCAATCCACCTAACCTGCACATCTTTGGACACTAAGGGACAATTTAGCATGGCCAATCCACCTAACCTGCACATCTTTGGACACTAAGGGGCAACTTAGCATGGCCAATCCACCTAACCTGCACATCTTTGGGCACTAAGGGGTATTTTAGAACGGCCAATCCACCTAACCTGCATATCTTTGGACACTAAGAGGCAATTTAGCACGGCCAATCCACCTAACCTGTACATCTTTGGACACTAAGGGGCAATTTAGCATGGCCAATCCACCTAACCTGCACATCTTTGGACACTAAGGGACAATTTAGCATGGCCAATCCACCTAACCTGCACATCTTTGGACACTAAGGGGCAACTTAGCATGGCCAATCCACCTAACCTGCACATCTTTGGACACTGAGGGGCAACTTAGCATGGCCAATCCACCTAACCTGTACATCTTTGGACACTAAGGGACAATTTAGCATGGCCAATCCACCTAACCTGTACATCTTTGGACACTGAGGGGCAACTTAGCATGGCCAATCCACCTAACCTGTACATCTTTGGACACTAAGGGACAATTTAGCATGGCCAATCCACCTAACCCGCACATCTTTGGACTGTGGGAGGAAACCGGAGCACCCGGAGGAAACCCACGCAGACACGGGGAGAATGTGCAAACTCCACACAGACAGTGACCCGAGGCCGGAATCGAACCCGGGTCTCTGGCGCTGTGAGGCAGCAGTGCTAACCATTGTGCCACCGTGCCGCTAGTTAACATGTTAACTATCACGAGAAGAATCGCTGTGGTAAATTCTCAGGGTGGGTTTCTTTAATTCATTCCCCCACTAACCCCACTGGGCGTTATAGGCCCCAGGCTTTTGAACAAATCTGTCTGAGGCATCTTGCTCTCTCCGGTGGAAACCTTCCATTGTCCGGCGGTTGGACCATGCCCTGATATTCCCAGCCGGTTCCTCTGGGAGTGCAGCGCGCCCATTTGCACCTAATCGGTTTCCCCCCGCTGTGATAAATGGAGGGTTTCTCTGTTTCCGGAATAATCTCTGGACTGTAACACACAATGTTTGCCAAGGACTTCCGGGTTAGGACAGGGGATTTTAATGGCGCAATAATCATTTTGCCAGGAACGCGGTCTGCCTCTCTCATTCTGTTTTTTCCCCCTGCATCATTCCCACAGCAAGGCGTCATCCATTCTGGATCATCAAGAACAGTTGGGGAGCAGACTGGGGCGAGAGGGTAAGTGGCTGCCATTCTACTCAAGAACTCGGAGTAGCCCATTCTGCCCCTCAAACCTGTGCCGCCAGTAACTCCCCTCCTATCGCTGATCTGCATCTTAGCTCCATCTTCCCGCCTGGGTTCCATAACCCCCTTAACCCAATAAAAAAATCTATCCATCTGTTTTGAAAAGGCCAATTTAATCTCCCCCTCAGCCTCACCAGCTTTTCAGGATACAGAAAGTTCCAGATTCCCACTACCCAAGTGAATGCAAGCAGGCTTTTTCCGCTGAGGCTAGGGGAGAAAAAAACCAGAGGGCATGGGTTAAGGGTGAAAGGAGAAAAGTTTAAAGGGAATATTAGGGGGGGGGCTTCTTCACGCAGAGAGTGGTGGGAGTGTGGAATGAGCTGCCGGATAAAGTGGTAAATGCGGGGTCACTTTTAACATTTAAGAAAAACTTGGACGGGTTGATGGATGAGAGGGGTGTGGAGGGATATGGTCCAAGTGCAGGTCAGTGGGACTAGGCAAAAAATGGTTCGGCACAGACAAGAAGGGCCAAAAGGCCTGTTTCTGAGCTGTAATTTTCTATGGTTCTACTCCACCTCTGTGTGTGAGGACACTGTTCCTTTTATTATTATTTATTATTGTCACATGTACTGGGATACAGTGAAAAGTATTGTGTCTTGCGCTATACAGACAAAGCATACCGTTCACAGAGAAGGAAACAAGAGAGTGCAGAATGTAGTGTCACAATCAAAGCTTAGGGTGTAGAGAAAGATCAACTTAATGCGAGGTCGGTCCATTCAAAAGTCTGACAGCAGCAGGGAAGAAGCTGTTCTTGAGTCGGTCGGTGCGTGACCTCAGACTTTTGTATCTTTTTCCCGACGGAAGAAGGTGGAAGAGAGAATGTCCGGGGTGCGTGGGGTCCTTGATTATGCTGGCTGCTTTTCCCGAGGCGGCGGGAAGTGTAGACAGAGTCAATGGATGGGAGGCTGGTTTGCGTGATGGACTGGGCTACATTCACGATCTTTTGTAGCTCCTTGAGGTCTTGGGCAGAGCAGGAGCCCATACCAAGCTGTGATACATCCGGAAAGGATGCTTTCTATGGTGCATCTGTAAAAGTTGGTGAGAGTCGTAGCGGACATGCCAAATTTCAGAGAATCATAGAATCCCTACAGTGCAGAAGGAGGCCATTCGGCCCATCGAGTCTGCACCACAATCCCACCCAGGCCCTATTCCTGTAACCCCACACATTTACCCTGCTAGTTCCCTGTCACTCGGGTCAATTTGCAATGGTCAATCCACCTAACCCGCACATCTTTGGACACTAAGGGGCAATTTAGCACGGCCAATCCCCCTCACCCGCCCATCTTTCGGACTGTGTGAGGAAACTGGAGCACCCGGAGGAAACCCACACAGACATGGGGAGAACGTGCAAACTCCGCACAGACAGTGACCCGAGGCCGGAATCGAACCCGGGTCCCTGGCGCTGTGAGGCAGCAGTGCTAACCCACTGTGCCACCGTGCCGCCCTTAGCCTCCTGAGAAAGTAGAGGCGTTGGTGGGGCTTTCTTAACCATAGTGTCGGCGTGGGGGGGGACCAGGACAGGTTGTTGGTGATCTGGACACCTAAAAACTTGAAGCTCGCGACCCTTTCTACTTCGTCCCTGTTGATGTAGACAGGGGCATGTTCTCCTTTACGCTTCCTGAAGTCAATGACAATCTCCTTCGCTTTGTTGACATTGAGGGAGAGATTATTGTTGCCGCACCAGTTCACCAGATTCTCTATCTCATTCCTGCACTCTGTCTCGTCATTGTTTGAGATCCGACCCACTACGGTGGCGTCATCAGCAAACTTGAAAATCGAGTTGGAGGGGAATTCTGAAGTAAATTTCCACCCATACCTGGTAAAACTGACTCACCGCGATCATTATTTTCCGACAGGGCTACTTCCGTCTTTACCGGGGAGAGGAAGCCTGTGGCATCAACAAGTTCCCCACCTGTGCTCTTGTCTGACAGGAGAGCTGCCAACGCGGGACACGGGGCAACTCCACCGCACGCAGCATCCCCCCAACCCCCCAGAAAGATGGGGGGGGGGGTTGGTGGATCTCAGCTTCACAGCTTAATGCAGCTTCAGTGCTCAAAATGGAACCTGCCCCATCCTCCGCAATTCCGACCGCCCTTCCCAATCCCAGCGTAGGTCCCTGATCAGCTCGGTACGAGACATCACACCGATCTCAGGCACTCTCTAGGCGAACGTACTCGTCACAAGGCACCCCCCCCCCCCCCCCCCCCCCGCCCCTCATCCAATCGGCAACCGGCTCCAAGTGAAAACAAGACGGAAATGTTGAAGAAAAGAAAATACTTGGTGTGATTTTGGGGAGTTCACCTTTCATGATAACCGACCAATCAGGGGTAACTCGAAATTCTGGCCAATAGGAAGGCATATTGGTCAATTGGAACTCTGGCCAATTGGGAGGGGATTGGTCAATTGGAAGCCTGGCCAATTGGGAGGGGATTGGCCAATTGGAATTCTGGCCAACGAGAGAGGATTGGTCAATTGGAATTCGGGTCAATGGAAGGGGATTGGCCAATTGAAATTCTGGCCAATGGGAGTGGATTGGTCAATGGTAATTTGGGTCAACGGGAGGGGATTGGTCTATTGGAATTCGGGTCAATGCGAAGTGATTGGTTGATTGTACAAATTTAATTCGACTGCATGTCGAGCAGATGTGGCTTCCAGCTTTTGCGATAGCGTAAATAAAGCATCATGAACATCCCTGCGACTGGAGTTGTTGTGTCATCACCATTTCTGGAGAACCCAAACTGGATCCGTCTGTTGATCTGACATGCTTCAGAAAAGGGCCAATGAGGGGCTGAGATAGGGAGAGGGTGGGAGGAGACTTGAGAGGAACATAAAGACCAGTACCCAACAGATGGGCCGAATAGCCTGTTACTATGTCAAACGCCTCGATTAGATTCCAGTCTGTAACGCACTCCCGGGTATCTGTTATTCTATATATAAACCGCCCCGAACCCCTCGATTAGATTCCAGTCTGTAACTCACGCCCGGGTATCTGTTATTCTCTATATAAACCACCCCGAACCCCTCGATTAGATTCCAGTCTGTAACTCACTCCCGGGTATCTGTTATTCTATATATAAACCACCCGAACTCCTCGATTAGATTCCAGTCTGTAACTCACTCCCGGGTATCTGTTATTCTATATATAAACCACCCTGAACCCCTCGATTAGATTCCAGTCTGTAACTCACTCCCGGGTATCTGTTATTCTATATATAAACCACACTGAACCCCTCGATTAGATTCCAGTCTGTAACTCACTCCCGGGTATCTGTTATTCTATATATAAACCACCCAAACTCTCGATTAGATTCCAGCCTGTAACTCACACCCGGGTATCTGATATTCTATATATAAACCACCCCGAACCCCTTGATTAGGTTCCAGTTTGTAACTCACGCCCGGGTATCTGTTATTCTATATATAATCTACCCCAAACCCCTCGATTAGATGCCAGTCTGTAACTCACTCCCGGGTATCAGTTATTCTGTATATAAACCATCCCAAACCCCTTGATTAGGTTCCAGTCTGTAACTCACTCCCGGGTGTCTGTTATTCAATATATAAACCACCCCGAACCCCTCGATTAGATTCCAGTCTGTAACTCACGCCCGGGTATCTGTTATTCTATATATAATCTACCCCAAACCCCTCGATTAGATGCCAGTCTGTAACTCACTCCCGGGTATCAGTTATTCTGTATATAAACCATCCCAAACCCCTCGATTAGGTTCCAGTCTGTAACTCACTCCAGGATATCTGTTATTCTATATATAAACCATCCCGAACCCCTCGATTAGATTCCAGTCTGTAACTCACTCCCGGGTATCCATTTTTCGATATATAAACCACCCCGAAATCCTTGATTGGTTCCAGTCTGTAACTCACTCCCGGGTATCTGTTATTCTATATATAAACCACCCCGAACCCCTCGATTAGATTCCAGTCTGTAACTCACTCCCGGGTGTCTGTTTTTCTATATATAAACCACCCCGAACCCCTCAATTAGCTTCCAGTCTGTAACTCACTCCAGAGTATCTGTTATTCTATATATAAACCACCCTGAACCCCTTGATTAGATTCCAGTCTGTAGCTCACTCCCGGGTATCTGTTATTCTATATAGAAACCACCCCGAACCCCTCGATTAGATTCCAGTCTGTAACTCACTCCCGGGTATCTGTTACTCTATATATAAACCACCCCGAACCTCTCCATTAGATTCCAGTCTGTAACTCACTCCCGGGTATCTGTTATTCTACATAAAACCACCCCGAACCCCTCGATTAGATTTCAGCCTGTAACTCACTCCCGGGTATCCGTTTTTCGATATATAAACCACCCAGAACCCCTCGATTAGATTCCAGTCTGTAGCTCACTCCCGGGTATCTGTTATTCCATATATAAACCACCCCGAACCCCTCGATTAGATTGCAGTCTGTAACTCACTCCCGGGTATCTCTTATTCTATATATAAACCACCCTGAACCCCTCGATTAGATTCCAGTCTATAACTCACTCCTGGGTATCTGTTATTCTATATATAAACCACCCCGAACCCCTTGATTAGATTCCAGTCTATAACTCACTTTTGGGTATCTGTTATTCTGTATATAAACCACCCCGAGCCCCTCGATTAGATTCCAGTCTGTAACTCACTCCCGGGTATCTGTTATTCTATATATAAAAACCACCCCGAACCCCTCGATTAGATTCCAGTCTGTAACTCACTCCCGGGTATCTGTTATTCTATATATAAACCACCCCGAACCCCTCGAAGAGATTCTAGTCTGTAACTCACTCCCGAGTATCTGTTATTCTAAAAATAAACCACCCCGAATCCCTCGATTAGATTCCAGTCTGTAACTCACTCCCGGGTATCTGTTATTCTGTATATAAACCACCCTGATCCCCTCGATTAGATTCCAGTCTGTAACTCACTCCCAGATATCTGTTATTCTATACATATACCACCCTGAACCCCTCAATAATATTCCCCTCGATTAGATTCTAGTCTGTAACTCACTCCCGAGTATCTGTTATTCTACATATAAAACACCCCGAACCCCTTGATTAGATTACAGTCAGTAACTCGCTCCCGGGTATCTGTTATTCTACATATAAACCACCCTGAACCCCTCGATTAGATTCCAGTCTGTAACTCACTCCTGGGTATCTGTTATTCTATCTATAAACCACCCCGAATCCCTCGATTAGATTCCAGTCTGTAACTCACTCCCGGGTATCTGTTATTCTATATATAAACCACCCCGAACCCCTCGATTAGATTCCAGTCTGTAACTCACTCCCAGATATCTGTTATTCTATACATATACCACCCTGAACCCCTCAATAATATTCCCCTCGATTAGATTCTAGTCTGTAACTCACTCCCGGGTATCTGTTATTCTACATATAAACCACCCTGAACCCCTCGATTAGATTCCAGTCTGTAACTCACTCCTGGGTATCTGTTATTCTATCTATAAACCACCCAGAACCCCTCGATTAGATTCCAGTCTGTAACTCATTCCCGGGTATCTGTTATTCTATATATAAACCACCCCGAACCCTTCGATTAGAGTGTATCTACCTCCGACTTAAAACTATTGAATGAACCTGTTTGGACACTGGTCTTTTGGGAAGTGAATTTCACAGACTCTCAACCCTGTGGGAGGAAGAATCCCCTCATCTTCACCTTCAACATTCACAAGGACATCCTGGATGTCGTTCTGTAAGAATCTCAAGGAGTTGGTTTGCAGGTGCAGCAGGTAATTAAGAAGGCAAATGGAATTTTGTCCTTCATTGCGAGAGGGATGGAGTTTAAAAACAGTGAGGTTATGTTGCAGCTGTATAAGGTGCTGGTGAGGCCACACCTGGAGTACTGTGTACAGTTTTGGTCTCCTTACTTGAGAAAGGATATACTGGCACTGGAGGGGGTGCAGAGGAGATTCACTAGGTTGATTCCGGAGTTGAGAGGGTTGGCTTATGAGGAGAGACTGAGTAGACTGGGGCTGTACTCATTGGAATTCAGAAGAATGAGGGGAGATCTTATAGAAACATATAAGATTATGAAGGGAATCGATAAGATAGAAGCAGGGAAGTTGTTCCCACTGGCGGGTGAAACTAGAACTAGGGGGCATGGCCTCAAAATACGGGGAAGTAGATTTAGGACTGAGTTGAGGAGGAACTTCTTCACACAAAGGGTTGTGAATCTGTGGAATTCCCTGCCCAGTTGAGGCTACCTCGTTGAATGTTTTTAAGGCGAGGATAGATAGATCTTTGGACAGAAAAGGAATTAAGGGTTATGGTGAGCGGGCGGGTAAGTGGAGCGCAGTCCACAAAAAGATCAGCCATGATCTTATTGAATGTCGGAGCAGGCTCGAGGGGCCAGCTGGCCTACTCCTGCTCCTAGTTCTAATGTTCTTATTAATGGTTGGTCCCTTATTTTTAAACCACGACTGCCCTTCATTCTAAACTCCCCCCTCCCCACACGAGGGGGAAACATCCTCTCAGCATCCGTCCTGTCGAGCACCCCCTCCTCAGAATCTGAGATGTTTCAATAAGATCCCCTCTCATTCCCCTAAACTTCAATGGGTTACCGACCCCGACCCGCGCCAACCTTTCCTCATAAGACAAACCGCCGCCCCCCCTCCCCTTCACCCCAGGAATCAGCCCAGTGAACCTTCTCTGAACTGCCTTGCAACGTACGGTGGCACAGTGGGTTAGCACTGCTGCCTCACAGCGCCAGGGACCCGGGTTCGATTCCCGGCTCGGGTCACTGTCTGTGCGGAGTCTGCACGTTCTCCCCGTGTCTGCGTGGGGTTTCCTCCGGGTGCTCCGGTTTCCTCCCACAGTCTGAAAGATGTGGCGTTGGACTGGGGTGGGCACAGTAAGAAGTCTCACAACATCAGGTTAAAGTCCAACAGGTTTATTTGGAATCACGAGCTTTCGGAGCACTGCTCCTTCTTCGGGTGAGTTTCTAACGATAGCTTCGGCGTCGGGAGGGACCAGGACAGGTTGTTGGTGATCTGGACACCCAGAAACTTGAAGCTCTCGACCATTTCCACTTCATCCCCGTTGATGTAGACAGGGGCATGTTCTCCTTTACGCTTCCTGAAGTCGATGACAATCTCCTTCGTTTTGTTGACATTGAGGGAGAGTTTGTTGCCGTCACACCCGGTGAGGATGTGGCGAAGACGGGGTGATGCCCCCCCCCCCCTGGCCCATTATCACAGCACAGCTGTTCAACCGTGGGCGGCATCGGAGCTGCGCCAACAGATGCTGAGTCTGGGGCCCTCCCTCTCTCGCACCAGTTCGTCCATCCCAGGGCAGCAAGGAGGGGGCCGATAAGTCGGAAGGAATGGCTCCGACACCCCACTCGATGCTCCCTGGCCGGAGGTCCTGGGAACAAGTGGGTCTGGATTCCAGGGGCAGGGTCTTCTGGGAGACCATATGGAGCAGCTGTGCCCACATCCTATCCAGGAAGGTCAGACAGGGGAGAAGGGGATGAGGCACATCAGAGATGTGGAGTGGGCAGCACTTAGGCCCAGCATCCATATCCCCACGACAGGAGGTGGTAAAATAATTTACAGCTGATGGAGCGCTTGATATAGAGTAAAGCTCCCTCTACACTGCCCCCCATCAAACACCCCGAGGACAGGTACAGCACGGGGTTAGATACAGAGTAAAGCCCCCTCTACACTGTCCCCCATGAAACACTCCCAGGACAGGTACAGCATGGGGTTAGATACAGAGTAAAGCTCCCTCTACACTGTCCCCCATGAAACACTCCCAGGACAGGTACAGCACGGGGTTAGATACAGAGTAAAGCTCCCTCTACACTGTCCCCATCAAACACTCCCAGGACAGGTACAGCACGGGGTTAGATACAGAGTAAAGCCCCCTCTACACTGTCCCCCATGAAACACTCCCAGGACAGGTACAGCACGGGGTTAGATACAGAGTAAAGCTCCCTCTACACTGTCCCCATCAAACACTCCCAGGACAGGTACAGCACAGGGTTAGATACAGAGTAAAGCTCCCTCTACACTGTCCCCCATCAAACACCCCCAGGACAGGTACAGCACGGGGTTAGATACAGAGTAAAGCTCCCTCTACACTGTCCCCCATCAAACACTCCCAGGACAGGTACAGCACGGGGTTAGATACAGAGTAAAGCTCCCTCTACACTGTCCCCCATCAAACTCACCCAGGACAGGTACAGCACGGGGTTAGATACAGAGTAAAGCGCCCTCTGCACTGTCCCCCATCAAACACTCCCAGGACAGGTACAGCACGGGGTTAGATACAGAGTAAAGCTCCCTCTACACTGTCCCCCATCAAACACTCCCAGGACAGGTACAGCACGGGGTTAGATACAGAGTAAAGCTCCCTCTCCACTGTCCGCATCAAACACTCCCAGGACGGGTACAGGACGGGGTTAGATACAGAGTAAAGCTCCCTCTACACTGTCCCCCATCAAACACTCACAGGACAGGTACAGCACGGGGTTAGATACAGAGTAAAGCTCCCTCTACACTTTCCCCCATCAAACACTCCCAGGACAGGTACAGCACGGGGTTAGATACAGAGTAAAGCTCCCTCTACACTGTCCCCCATCAAACACCCCCAGGACAGGTACAGCACGGGGTTAGATACAGAATAAAGCTCCCTCTACACTGTCCCCCATCAAACAGTCCCAGGACGGGTACAGGACGGGGTTAGATACAGAGTAAAGCTCCCTCTACACTGTCCCCCCATCAAACACTCCCAGGACAGGTACAGCACGGGGTTAGATACAGAGTAAAGCTCCCTCTACACTGTCCCCCATCAAACACTCCCAGGACAGGGACAACACGGGGTTAGATACAGAGTAAATCTCCCTCTACACTGTCCCCCATCAAACACTCCCAGGACAGGGACAACACGGGGTTGGATACAGAGTAAATCTCCCTCTACACTGTCCCCCATCAAACACTCCCAGGACAGGGACAACACGGGGTTAGATACAGAGTAAAGCTCCCTCTACACTGTCCCCATCAAACACTCCCAGGACAGGTACAGCACGGGGTTAGATACAGAGTAAAGCTCCCTCTGCACTGTCCCCCATCAAACACTCCCAGGACAGGTACTGCACGGGGTTAGATACAGAGTAAAGCTCCCTCTACACTTTCCCCCATCTAACACTCCCAGGACAGGTACAGCACGGGGTTAGATACAGAGTAAAGCTCCCTCTACACTTTCCCCCATCAAACACTCCCAGGACAGGTACAGCACGGGGTTAGATACAGAGTAAAGCTCCCTCTACACTGTCCCCCATCAAACACCCCCAGGACAGGTACAGCACGGGGTTAGATACAGAATAAAGCTCCCTCTACACTGTCCCCATCAAACAGTCCCAGGACAGGTACAGGACGGGGTTAGATACAGAGTAAAGCTCCCTCTACACTGTCCCCCATCCAAACACTCACAGGACAGGTACAGCATGGGGTTAGATACAGAGTAAAGCTCCCTCTACACTGTCCCCCATCAAACACTCCCAGGACAGGGACAACACGGGGTTAGATACAGAGTAAATCTCCCTCTACACTGTCCCCCATCAAACACTCACAGGACAGGTACAGCACGGGGTTAGATACAGCGTAAAGCTCCCTCTACACTGTCCCCCCATCAAACACTCCCAGGACAGGTACAACACGGGGTTAGATACAGAGTAAATCTCCCTCTACACTGTCCCCCATCAAACACTCCCAGGACAGGGACAACACGGGGTTAGATACAGAGTAAAGCTCCCACTACACTGTCCCCCATCAAACACTCCCAGGACAGGTACAGCATGGGGTTAGATACAGAGTAAAGCTCCCTCTACACTGTCCCCCATCAAACACCCCCAGGACAAGTACAGCATGGGGTTAGATACAGAGTAAAGCTCCCTCTACACTGTCCCCCATCAAACACTCCCAGGACAGGTACTGCACGGGGTTAGATACAGAGTAAAGCTCCCTCGACACTGTCCCCCCATCAAACACTCCCAGGACAGGTACAGCATGGGGTTAGATACAGAGTAAAGCTCCCTCTACACTGTCCCCCATCAAACACCCCCAGGACAAGTACAGCATGGGGTTAGATACAGAGTAAAGCTCCCTCTACACTGTCCCCATCAAACACTCCCAGGACAGGTACAGCACGGGGTTAGATACAGAGTAAAGCTCCCTCTGCACTGTCCCCCATCAAACACTCCCAGGACAGGTACAGCACGGGGTTAGATACAGAGTAAAGCTCCCTCTACACTGTCCCCCATCAAACACTCCCAGGACAGGTACAGCACGGGGTTAGATACAGAGTAAAGCTCCCTCTGCACTGTCCCCCATCAAACACTCCCAGGACAGGTACTGCACGGGGTTAGATACAGAGTAAAGCTCCCTCTACACTTTCCCCCATCTAACACTCCCAGGACAGGTACAGCACGGGGTTAGATACAGAGTAAAGCTCCCTCTACACTTTCCCCCATCAAACACTCCCAGGACAGGTACAGCACGGGGTTAGATACAGAGTAAAGCTCCCTCTACACTGTCCCCCATCAAACACCCCCAGGACAGGTACA